>NW_018408377.1:182756-295913 GCF_002113885.1 Mizuhopecten yessoensis | reverse complement strand
GTATGTCTCTGATCTTCTTCCTACCCTTAGTGTGTAAGTATGTCTCTGATCTTCTTCCTACCCTTAGTGTGTTGGTATGTCTCTGATCTTCTTCCTACCCTAAGTGTGTAGGTATGTCTCTGATCTTCTTCCTACCCTTAGTGTGTAGGTATGTCTCTGATCTACTTCCTACCCTTAGTGTGTAGGTATGTCTCGGATCTTCTTCCTACCCTTAGTGTGTAGGTATGTCTCTGATATTCTTCCTACCCTTAGTGTGTTGGTATGTCTCTGATATTCTTTGTACCCTAAGTGTGTAGGTATGTCTCGGATATTCTTTCTACCCTAAGTGTGTAGGTTCCTATCACAGACCCTATTTTAAGACATCGCGTTAAAGTTTTCCGGTAAAAATCACGCGCTTGTTTTATGAATTATAACCAAATCTAAAACCTTCCTGTTATCAGATCCAACAGTGTCGTGTAGAGCAACAAACTGAATGATTTTATTTTAATCACACTTGAATTAAAGCAATATCTTTTCACTTTCTAATACAATGACATTCGCAGCTTATTGAGACCGAGTGAGAATGCTATTAATAGTGATGAACATCAGTATTATGTATTGATTGATTGATTGATTGATTGATAGGTTTTACGTCCGCTTCACTACCGATAAATTATTGTATTATGTAACCAACCTTGCACTTATATACGGAAATATCCGGCCCCGGTTTCATTTTTACAATGACTCCAAATTTGTAAGGTGCCTAGTTTAAATCAGTCTAATCACATATTGTACAGTAATATAAAATTATTGGATAATAGTTTACGAGTGTGTTTTAAACTGAAATACGAAATACGAATGTATCGTAAACGAATTTAGGAGCAAAAAATAAATATATATATATATACACTTGAATCACATGACTTTGCCCTCACATTGCGGTTTATGCTTTTGTTAGAGTTTTACGGAAGAGTAAATGTTACCGCTGGTATGTTATTGATAGTTCGGGGCTCCTCCCTGGTGGAGATTATTTATTTACCTACCTGTAAATAATTCACCTGCGTGACCTGGGATCGGTTGTTGTCAAATATTTTATGTAGCTTTATATATTTTGGGGGTGTCAGGGTGCGATTTAAAAAAAAAATCAAGGGGCCCGAAAAGGGCGCCCTTTTGATATGTTTGCATATTATTTATGGAATCATTTTGTATTGGCTTTTTGGACATTTTTCCAAATGGAACTGATTTTTTACACGTCTGTGCTTTCCTTCAGAATCTACCATGCTTCTTATCCGATTTAAACGTATCTCAGACGATAGCTCCATGTAATATCCGGAATTTCGCACCATCTAAATAGCACATATACTCAGAATTAATCCAAACAAATGGTGTATACCTCGAAATCAATAACAAATGTTTGTTTCTCAATCAATAACTACCTTAATGGTAAGTTACAGGTTTTGTGTACTTTCTACCGGAAAGTTTCATCACTTTCATTTGGAGATTTGGCTACTTTGAAAATGTACCCCAAAGTTTGACATGCGGTCACACGTACATGGAAACTATCAACAAATGTTTCACCTGTTTAACCGTGAATAACAGGCGTGGCCTAGACATCAATCACGTCCTTTCATTGACGTGTGATTGAAATATATTAAAACTGTCAGGTTGTGTATATCAAGTCGTACAGGTTGGAAGTCTGGGATTGTTGAAAGGCTTTTGTTGTGCTACCAATCATTGTGACTTTAAATCTTTGGCCTTTATTTAATTACATTTAAATCTTTGGTCTTTATTTAGTTACATTTAAACCTGTAGCCTTTATTTAATTACATCTAAATCTTTTGCCTTAATTAAATTATATTTCAGAAGAAATGCAATTTAGAATGTTGTATTATTTACAGAAATCACACAAATAACGCATTTACATACTATTCAGAAGGAAGCAAACCGAATTTCAAATTTGGTTTGTTCTTAAACTGAGTATGTGGAGCACATTGGACTAATGCTGACTTGCTGTGGTTGATAGCTCAGCCTAGGTCCCGGGGTGGAGAGATCAGCCTAGGTCCCGGGGTGGAGAGCTCAGCCTAGGTCCCGGGGTGGAGAGATCAGCCTAGGTCCCGGGATGGACAGCTCAGCCTAGGTGCCGGGATGGACAGCTCAGCCTAGGTCCCGGGGTGATAGCTCAGCCTAGGTCCCGGGATAGAGAGCTCAGTCTAGGTCCCGGGGTGGAGAGCTCAGCCTAGGTCCCGGGGTGGAGAGCTCAGCCTAGGTCCCGGGGTGGAGAGCTCAGCCTAGGTCCCGGGATGGAGAGCTACCCACGTGCAATAATGTAGTCATATCCGAACACGCGTGGTAAAACCAAAACGATAGTATGGAATGTTTAGGTCACCTCCTTTGACGTCAGATAATTCCTATTTTTAATATTTAATTGAAAATGTCTGGATCTCCCACATGTAATAAGTTGCATATCACCATAACAGATATACAACGACATGTGTTATGTTACATTTGAAAGTGTTTTTTCTTCAAGTTTTAAAAATATATTCAAACCGTCCCACACGTAATTCGTCATTGACAACAATAGAAGGTGGTGTTGTTTAGGTAAGTATTAGGGTTACACCCGATTTCTATATCACTAATTGTCATAATACAGCCGTTTATAAATCATTGATATCGTTCATACTAACTGCGGGGGATTTTGCTAAGTCATTTACGACGAGCCCTACAGCCATATAGACAAACCTCCTTCTCGACCGTCATCGTATCCTCGCTATGGAATGTTTGCATTTTAAAGGGAAAATTAAGTGAATGAAGTTTTTTTTATAGTCTTATCACAAAATTCTTCATGATAATATATTTTGGTTCACCTTATGAAAAATACATGTCGAGAAATTGACAGGAGGCAATGTTTTCTTGGCATTCTTAATCAGTAATGGAGAAACCTTAACTGTGCAACCGTGCGTAAATTGTCGCTTCATTAACCTAAATCTTTTGGAATCTTCCATACAACATCCCAATCATCCTTATAAAAGAGTAATTTATTTCATGTTTAAAAGTGCTTGATACAGAGGATCTAACATGAGTGACCATGTCATATTGAATTATTGAACGAGTTTAATAAATTCAATATGACATGGACACGAATGTAAGATTCTATCTATCACATAAAACGTATAATTTTCTATTGTGTTCTCAGCTGACTATATAGTTAAACCAAAATACTCCGAACACAGTATTGTCGCTCGGGGCAGTGCAAAGTAGTTCCAGACTTTTTGTCTTTTTCCTTCTTTGTTTTTAGATAATGAACAGTTTTTAATGCAAGGAAAACAAAAATCAACTAAACATTTGAAATTAGTTTAAAATAACAGTAAATGTATCAGGTGGTGTAGTAAATTAAAGAAGTACCTTTAGTTGCGAAGGAATATGTTCCCATTGTTTTGAGCAATCGCAGCACCTCCAGGTCTTATTACACGCGTGTAATACCATATTTATGACATAGCAAAATGGGTCAGTTGTGTGTTTAATCATATTAAGATATGTATCTAATCGATTGTAAGTGTGCTATTTGACTTAATACCCCCAAACTGCAAAGATGTAACATTCTTTTCAAATATAGTGAAAACAATTGGCTTCCATCGATAATCGCGATTTGCAAATGTCATTCAAATGCATGACATGTGGGTAGTGTTGACTTGTGTAAAGTGTTGACTTGTGGGTAATGTTGACTTGTGGCTAGTGTTGACTCGTGGATAGTGTTGACTCGTGGATAATGTTGACTTGTGGATAATGTTGACTTGTGTAAAGTGTTGATTTGGGGGTAGTGTTGACTTGTGGATAATGTTGACTTGTGGATAGTGTTGACTTGTGGATAATGTTGACTTGTGGATAGTGTTGACTTGTGTAAAAATTTGACTTGTGGGTAGTGTTGACTTGTGTAAAAATTTGACTTGTGGGTAGTGTTGACTCGTGGATAGTGTTTACTTGTGGGTAATGTTGACTTGGGGATAATGTTGACTTGTGTAAAAATTTGACTTGTGGGTAGTGTTGACTCGTGGATAGTGTTTACTTGTGGGTAATGTTGACTTGTGGATAGTGTTGACTTGTGGATAGTGTTGACTTGTGGGAAGTGTTGAGTTGTGGTGTTGATAACGTTGACTTGTATAAAGTGTTGATTTGTGGATATTGTTGACTTGTGGGTAGTGTTGATTTGTGGGTAGTGTTGACTTGTGTAAATAATTGACTTATTGGTAGTGTTGACCTTAGGATAATGTTGACTTGCAGATATTGTTGATTTGTTGAAAGTGTCGACTTGTGGATGGTGTTAAAAGATATTGAAAAAAATGGCACCTATGCTTTCAGTCATGTTTGTAATCAATATCATCTTCCAGATTATTAAAGCAAGAATCGACCATCTGGATTATGAAATGTACATAGATATATTCAATGATCAGTCACATATTGTTAAAAAATACGAAATATCTACTTAAGTTGAATGTCTCAAACATTTTAATGTTTTAAATGTCTCCTTTTGTATATCTATATGACATGTATTTAATCACCAGCACGTTAGCCCTGACTAACAGAAATGGGTAATGTATGCCATATCTGGGCAGATTTTGCATTGAAGTCCCCTGAACGTCTCCTGGGCTCTGTGAGCGATGACTCACGGTAAGCCTGCTTTTGAATTCTGAAAGTATCTAAACTCAGAATTAAAAGAGCGAAAATGTCAACGTCATACGTACCAATTTAAGACATGCATTACGATTTACTGTCAGGGCAATCTGCTCCTTTTCAAGACAGAAACATGAACACTTACAAATCACACAATATACCAAAGATAAACAGTCACTTTGATACAATACTGCAACATAAAATTCATAATCAGCAAATTAGTCATCACCTATACGTGGCTGATGGTATCACATATCGCCTCAGTTACATTTTTGTTATCATGTTTTGCTTATGTATCTATTTTTAGTAATACCTCCAACCAACATATGTTTGTTCGTATCATCTGCCGTATTTACGATGGCCGACAAGAGCCTGACAAAAATATATGAATTTTCATATCTTTTTGTACCATGGTACACTTTTACACGGTACACAACGATTTGAATTTTCATATCTTTGTGTACCATATGAAAGTGTACCGAGGTACAAAAAGACATGAAAATTCATATATTTTTGTCAGGCTCTTGTCGGCCATCGTACGTATTGGATCTAACTATCGTCATTACTTATGCGACACATATACATGTACATTGATGTATATATGTATAGTTCTCGTCCCTTACAAAATGCTTACACATATAAGTGGAAGCATAAACGTAGGTGAAATATAATGCATGACATTTGAAAGCGATTGAGTTTTTTATACGCAAAAAATACTTTTTTACGATGGGTTTATTTTCAATTTTGTTTTATCAAACAGCCAGCAAAACACAATGATTAAATATTAATGCAAAAGAGAGGTATTCATTTGTTATTATTAATTTGTGAATTGACCACATATCAAATAGGCACTTTTTATACTGGTTATGTTAATCTGTAACACCGCCAAGAGTTTTAATGTATCAAGCTCCCTGAACACTTCTTTATACCGGTAACGTTATTCTGTAACACTGCCAAGAGTTTTAATGTATCAAGCTCTCTGAACAATTCTTTATACCGGTAATGTTAATCTGTTACACTGCCAAGAGTTTTAATGTATCAAGCTCCCTGAACAATTCTTTATACCGGTAATGTTAATATGGAACACCGCCAAGAGTTTTAATGTATCAAGCTCCCTAAACAATTCTTTATACCGGTAGTGTTAATCTGTAACACTGCCAAGAGTTTTAATGTATCAAGCTCCCTGAACACTTCGTTATACCGGTAATGTTAATTTGTAACACCGCCAAGAGTTTTAATGTATAAAGCTCACTGAACACTTCTTTATACCGGTAATGTTAATCTGTAACACTGCCAAGAGTTTTAATGTATTAAGCTCACTAAAAAATGCTTTATACTGGAATGCTAATCTGTAACAATGCCAAGAGTTTTGATGTATCAAGCTCCCTGAACACTTCTTTATACTGGTAATGTTAATATGTGACACTGCCAAGAGTTTAAATGTATCAAGCTCCCTGAACACCTCTTTATACCGGTAATGTTAATCTGTAACACTGCCAAGAGTTTTAATGTATCAAGCCCCTGAACACTTCTTTATACCGGTAATGTTAATCTGTAACACTGCCAAGAGTGTCAATGTATCAAGCTCCCTGAAAACTTTTTTATACCGGTAATGTTAATCTGTAACAATGCCAAGATTTTAATGTATCAAGCTCCCTGAACACTTCTTTATACTGGTAATGTTAAGCTGTAACACTACCAAGAGTTTTAATGTATCAAGCTCCCTGAACACTTCTTTATACCGGTAATGCTAATATGTAACACCGCCAAGGGTTTTAATCTATCAATCTCCCTGAACATTTCTTTATACCGGTAACATTAATCTGTAACACCGCCAAGAGTTTTAATGTATCAAGCTCCCTGAACACTTTTTTTTATACCGGTAATGTTAAACTGTAACACTGCCAAGAGTTTTAATCTATCAATCTCCCTGAACATTTCTTTATACCGGTAACATTAATCTGTAACACCGCCAAGAGTTTTAATGTATCAAGCTCCCTGAACACTTCTTTTTACAGGTAATGTTAATCTGTAACACTGCCACGGGCCCTCGAGTATCAGACTGCATTGAATTGAAATTGATTTAGTAATTGATTGATCTTTCACCTAGAAATCAGTTTAGTTGTTAATTATGATATTATTTATGATCTTGATATGGTTCCAGTGACAAGATATGTTTGCGATTTTTGAATTTAATACTTATGAAATTTAAATTTTACCTTTGATGTTAAGTTTTGAATGCGTGTTATAACTGAAGCCTAAGTAATAAATATCATTTTAGTTTGATATGACGTGAAATGTTGCACATTACCCTACTATTAAGAAGGTACATACACATGTTATTGCATCATCAGAACAATGAAATTACTTCAGTGTTGAGACACAAATCTAAACCATATCCGCCTGGAACAAAGCAATTTCCGTGTTAGATATCAAAAGTAGAACAGAGGAATCCTATCTCCGTATCCAGTAATGTCAGTTTTAAAAGTAACATTGCACCAGGACAAGACATCGGTTCACGAGAACATGCACTTCACAATCCCTATTAGGATAGTGTGGAGGGTTTTTCCATTATATCTTGGAACATATGCAGGTCTATTTCTGAAAAGCTTGAAACTCCAGAATTTGTAAATATTGTGAATAATTATGATATTGTTTGCTTGTATGAGTGTTGGGTCGATAAAGAAGATGTTGTTGAATTATTAGGTTATGAAGCACATATTTTCCATAGATTACACGGTAAAGGTGGCGGCATTGTTATTTTTATTAGATCTTCGATTGCTTGTCATTGTCATGTTATTGAAAATATAAATGACAGTATTGTTTTACTAAAAGTATCTCGTGGTGTAACGAATGACAATGTGGATTTGTATTTTCTTGCATGTTATTTCCCGCCTGTAAATAGCACTTTTTATGAAAAATGCGAAATTGATTTGTTTCTTGTCTATGGTGTGTCAGTACAAAGATGTGGGTAAGGTAATGGTGCTTGGCGATTTTAATAGCAGAACGGGTAACAATAATTATTATATTAATAATGACAGTATCCCAGAGTTTTCCGCCAATGTTATCTCCAATATTGTATCGTATGTGCCAGATTCTGTACCAACTAAACGCTCCAATTCAGACCCAGTTATTAATCAGTTTGGTAGACAACTTTTATCCTTGTGCAAGACTCCTGCCTTAAGAATAGTTAATGGAAGGCACACAAATGATCCAAATGGCAGTGTTACCTTCTATAATAGTAGAGGTACTAGTCTTATTGACTATGTATTAACTTTTGATACTGTTATTGGAGACATTATCAATTTTGAAAGTGAGGTATTTAATGCTTTATCAGACCATTCTCCGATATGTGTTACTTTGCGTTCAAATGTTGTAAATTATGTCCAGGAACAAGTTGGTAATAAGAATCTGACACGTATAAGATGGAGTGATAATAATACAGAAACTTTACGTCACATTTTAGAAAATAATAGAAACGAGTTATCTAATTGTTATGACAGTAATGATGTTAGCCAAACTGGTATCAATGAAAGTGTTAAATTTTTTACTGATCTTCTGAAATAATTATTATTACCTCTTAGTGTTGTTACCCATCTTGTGCGTGATTATAAGTAAAATGGCAAAGAAGATAAACCCTGGTTCAATGAAAATTGCAAACTTCGCTATATGGAATATAAGAATGCTTCATTTATGTTCAATTCATGTAAGAACGAAGGAAATCATGGTTTACTTGTTTTGAAAAAACGCAGTTATAAGGAAATGGAACTTCAGTTGAAGAGGCAGTACAAAACACATCAAGGTGACATGTTGAACTTCATGAGAAAATATAATCCTAAACATTTTTATAGATATTTCAATAACAGAAAGAATAATGTGAAGTCTTCTCTTAATGGACATGATTTTTATCTACATTTTAGTAATTTGTCATCCAAGAAACCTTGTGAAAATGAGGCTGTAACCGATTTTTTGAGAAATTATGATGCCACTAATGATATACCTAAAGCTATGTTTTACGAACTGGACATTGACATTTCTAAAGAATAAGTTAGTAAAGTAATCAATAACTTAAGCACAGATAAAGCATGTGGCCATGATTTGTTAATTAATGAGGTTTTTTTTATCAGAGGTAAAGAGGTTTTTTTGCTCTAGCTAGTTGTTTAGCCAAAATATTTACAGCAACCTTAAATAATCGACTTATGGATTTTGATACCGCTTATTCTAAAATAAGTGACGCTCAATCTGGCTTCAGAAAGCATATGTCAACCAGAGATGCTGTGTTTGTCTTGCAATCGTTAATTAATAGAACTTTAAAGAAGAACGAACAGAAGCTATATTGTTGTTTCAAAGATTATAAGAAAACTTTCGATTTTGTTAACAGACAGAATTTGTGGTTTAAATTAATTAAGGAATGAGTAGAAGGTAAACTGTTAAATGTGATACGTTCTTTATATAATTATGTAAAATGTTGTGTTAAATTCAACAATTCAATGTCAAGTTTCTTCGAATGCAGGAACGGTTTGTTCCAAGGCGAAATATTGTCACCGATTTTATTTTCTCATTATGTGAATGATTGTGAGATCCTTTTCTTTAACTGATAACTGTCCTTCTATAGAACTCCAAACTATTAACTTATTTCTTCTAATGTACGCAGAGGATATGGTTTTGTTAGCTGAATCGGCAGAGGGATTGCAAAAAATGTTAGACACACTATTACATGTACAATACACTAAGAAATGGAATCTAACTGTTAATGTTGAAAAATCTAAAGTCATAATTTTTAGAAATGGTGGTAAGTTGAAGGAGGAAGAAAAATGGTTTTATGATGGTAATACTTAAGCTACCTTGGAATTCTAATGAAATTCAATGATAAACTTAGTATTACACAAGAGAAATTAGCGGAACAAGCTAAGGTAGGAAAGCACTATATGTTGTATCCAATGTTTGTAAAAGGAAATATTTCAATATTGAAACCCAACTTAGTGTTTTTGATACTTTTGTGTGCAGTGTCCTAAACTATGGAGCTGAAGTTTGGGGCTTTCACAAAGCTCCAGATATTGAGAAAGTGCATTTGAATTTTTGTAAACGAGTTTTGGGGGTTAAGAAATGCACACCTAATGTAATGATTTATCAAGAATTAGGGAGGCTACGTATACCTTCACAAATGATTAAGAAATTGAGAATGTTTAAATATTGGCTTAAACTTAGAATTTCGGACAAGTGCATTTTAAAGGCTTGTTACGATGAGATGATTGAAAAGGCAGCGACTGGACAAATAGCATAAGAAATGAATTACATGTATATAGGTTAGGTTTGGGATATTTATGGCTAACAGAGAATAATGAGGGTCAAATTCTGAATATTATTATATGTAGAATGCATGTCATTTTTCAACAGGAATGTCTAGATTTAATTAATTCATCTGCTAAGTGTTCTTTTTATAAAGGGATCTGTGGTATTTTTTGTCTTAAACAGTATTTAACTAAACCTATTGAATTACAAAATATAAAACAAATTGCTAAAATTCGATTGTCATCGCATACGTTGAATATTGAAACGGGTAGATTTCATGGTTTAGAGAGAAAAGATATAATTTGTATATATTGTAACGTTGGCGATATTGAAGACGAATATCATTTTATTATTATATGTAGTCATTATACTGATTTAAGAAACCGTTTCGTTAAAAAATATTATCATAAAAAACCTAGTATGGCATTTTTTTTTTAGATTTGATGACAACCAGAAATAATAAAGAACTTTCTAATTTAGTCAAATATCTGAACCAATGTCAAAAAAGGAGATGCAATACTGTTTTAGATTAAAGGAATCACTCTCTACACTTTCTCGGTGGTTTTATCGTGTATCATGGTCGGAAGGTTGTATTCTCTGTATTCTCATATATATATATGTACTGTATAATTTGCACTGTACTGATGAACCGGTAGGTTTAAGGTAATAAAGAATGAATAAAGAATGAAAAAAGGGCATTTCAATGTCAAGCGCAGGCACAGATGACTTGTCCCGAATCCTCAATGAAGGATTATAGTCTGTTTCCGGGTAGTATTGGCATTATTTACCTTTATTTTACCTATGTTTTTCACCTGTGGTCAACTGTTCTAAGTAAGGTTTAGTAAAGGTTATGAAGCTAGAATCTGATAATGTTAAATAAGATATCCCATGAGAAATTGATATATTTGATAAAAAAAAGTTCAAAAAATAAAAATATCTTTTTTCTCTTCAGTGGTTGTGATGCTGGTATGACATTTGATAAAATGTCACATTTTATTTTGTAATAATTTTCTAAACACATTCTTAAAATATTAATATAAAATAGTTCTTATTTAGTAATATAAGAAACCTTCTCTTTACTGTTGTATCATTTAATGATATACTTAAAATACCAAGTAGGAAGTTTACACAATAAGGCTTATCAAACAAGTTCAGTGAATACATTTTAAGTAAAATCAGCACGACCAGGAAAAATATTGGCGAAATGAACTCTACTGCTGACAATGATATCTCCGTGATGACTGCTGACATTAAACTTGATGGGGAACCATTGACAAAGCTCTCGTCAACAACTCAGGACGAGTTGCGTAATATTATCATGACCTCGCAATAGAAGTCCTTTGAGCTTGATCCACTACAGACATATTCAAGCCTTGTCTTGATCCACTGCCTACAGACATTATTCAAGCCTTGTCTTGATCCACTGCCTACAGACATATTTCAAGCCTTGTTTTGAAGCACTGCTTCCTTTGATTACCTCAATCATGAATAAATCATTGGGTTAGTCAAAGGTTCCATTGTGTTTCAAGAAGGCAAATGTTAGATCATTGTTGAAGAAGACTGAAATCGACAAGGGGGAGTTGAAGAACAACCAACCTGTATCCCTTTCCTGTCTGAGATCTTAGAGATGGTTGTGTCCCGGCGTTAAGAGGTTCATCTCCATGTCGGTGTTAGAGCCATGAAAATAATCTTGAAACTTATCTGACAAACATCAGTACATGGATGAACGCCAATATGCTTAAGCGTAATCAGAAAAAGACGGAACTAATCGTTGTTTCCCCTAAGTGACAGCAAAACAATGGCTCTCCAGCTCAAGGTCGGTGCCAGAACTATTGAGATTGTTCCAACTGTTAAACACCTTGGACTTTAATAGTTCACTGAACATGGAGAAACAAGTGAACGCTATTGCCAAATCCTGTTACTACCAGATCAGGATCATCGGCTGTATCCGGCAGTTTATAACTGCGGAAGCATGCGAGATTTTGGTGCGTTTATTTTTTACCTCTCGGTTAGACTTTGGTAATGCCCTGCTTTGTGGTATATATGACAAACTACATTGTAACTAGTCGTCTGCAGAGGGTTCAAAACTATGCAGCACGTCTGGTTACTCGTACTCGAAAGAGTGAGCACATCACACCTGTACTATATTCATTGCACTGGTAACCTGTACGATACAGGTCGCAGTACAAATTTTTCAGGAGCTTGTTACTCTGCATCAGCCGTCACGATCACTGCGGTATGTGTCCCAAAATTTCGTACTACGACCTATGGATACCGGTGCTTTGGGAGGGTTTCGGCCACGTTGTGGAATAGCTTACTATCTGCTACCAGGAAGACAAAAAAAACTGACCAAATTCAAGAAGGAAATAAAGACCCACTTCTTTACGTTGGTATTTTAGGCTCTTTGCACAGACGTCATATTTATAATACATAAATAACAAGAATTCCACAGAATAACGTGTCTCACCCGACCCCACTTTGACCATCAATAGCAATAAGTTTGAGAAGCATAGCAAAATACGGACACTTAACATCCGTGTTAACGATAATTAGCTGATGTTAACAAACTAAGACCTTTACAGCAACTGATACATGAAGAAAGACGTAGTGCCTAGAATCTATATAATTTGTAACTTTGGCAGGTCTAGGTGTTAAAGTTATTGAGATATGACACTTAGTTAAGAAAAGGATGAATATACTTAAAGAGTCACTGGACCAGAACATGTAGGATCGTAACTGGACCAGGAAATGAAGGAAAACCTCTAGACCAGAAATTGTAGGAAAGTCACTGGACCATGACATGTAGGATACTCTCATGATCGGGAAATGTAGGATAGCCAATAGACCAGGACATGTATGATAGTCAATAGACCAGGAAGTGTAGGATAGTAACTTGACCAGGCATGTAGGATAATCTCAGGACCAGGCCATGTAGGATAATCTCAGGACCATGACATGTAGGATAATCTCAGGACCAGGACATGTAGTATAATCACAGGACCAGGAAATGTAGGATAGTCAATAGACCAGAAAATGTAGGACAGTCACTCGACCGTGTATTGTAGGATAATCTCAGGTCCAGGACATGTAGGATAATCACAAAAGCAGGACATGAAGGTTGCTCTCTGGACCAGGAAATGTAGGTTAATCAATGGATCGGAAAATGTAGGATAATCACTGGACCAGAACATGTAGGATAGTCACTTGACCAGGAATGTAGGATAATCACTGGACCATGACATGTAGGATAATCAGTAGACCAGGACATGTAGGATAGTCAGTAGACCATGACATATAGGATAGTCAGTAGATCAAGACATGTAGGATAGGCAGTAGACCATGACATGTAGGATAGTCAGTATACCAGGACATACAGAATAGTAACTGTACCAGGCAATGAAGGATTATCACAGGACCAGGAAATGTAGGATATAGTCATTGGATCAGGAAATATATGATAGTGAGAGGATCTGGAAATGTAGGTTAGCCACTAGACAAGGACATGTATGATAGTCACTAGACCAAGATATGTAGGATAGTCACTGAACCCGGAAATGTATGATAATCACTAGACCATGAAATGTAAGATAATCAGTGGACCAGGAAATCAGGAAAAGTCACTGGATCAGGAAATAAGGATAGCCACTGGACTAGGTTTTGTAGGATAGTCACTGGACTAGGAAATGTAGGATAGTCACTGGACCAGGAAATGTAGGATAGTGACTGGACCAGGAAATGTAGAATAGTCACTGGACCAGGACATGTAGGATAATCACTGGACCAGGACATGTAGGATAGTCAATAGTTATTGGACCAGGAAATGTAGGATAGTCACTGGACCAGGAAATGTAGGATAGTCACTGGACCAGGATATGTAGGATAGTCAATAGTCACTGGACCAGGAAATGTAGGATAGTCAATAGCTATTGGACCAGGAAATGTAGGAAAGTCAATAGTTATTGGACCAGGACATGTAGGATAGTCACTGGACCAGGAAATGTAGGATAATCACCGGACCAGGAAATGTAGAATAGTCACTGGACCAGGAAATGTAGAATAGTCACTGGACCAGGAAATGTAGGATAGTGACTAAACCAGGAAATGTAGAATAGTCACTGGACCAGGAAATGTAGAATAGTCACTGGACCAGGAAATGTAGGATAGTCGATTGTCACTGGACCAGGAAATGTAGGATAGTCAATAGTCACTGGACCAGGAAATGTAGGATAATCACTGGACCAGGAAATGTAGGATAGTCAATAGTCAATGGACCAGGAAATGTAGGATAGTCAATAGTTACTGGACCAGGAAATGTAGGATAGTCAATAGTCACTGGACCAGGAAATGTAGGATAGTCAATAGTCACTGGACCAGGAAATGTAGAATAGTCACTGGACCAGGAAATGTAGAATAGTCACTGGACCAGGATATGTAGGATAGTCACTGGACCGGGAAATGTAGGATAATCACTCGACCAGGTAATGTAGGGTAGTCAATAGTCACTGGGTCAGAACATATAGGATAGTCACTGGACCAGGAAATGTAGGATAGGCATTGGGCCAAGAAATGCAGGACTCATTTCGTATCTGATACATGGATGGCAATAAAGAAGCTTGTATGAAACTATGATCAAAGTTCAGTTCGGGTAGCACTTGTTCTTTGGGATATGTCGTGCATGTTTTGACAGACTATAGGTAAAATATATTTAGTAATGACTGTGTCATGGAAAAATGGATTGATTTTTTTAATTCTTAATTTTACTGATATTATGTATTGATAGTATCGATCGATTTATTTTTTCTAGTGTTGACTTTTTAACAGGTAGCCCAATCTCCATATGCATGCAAACATATAGACAATCGATTGTCTATTAATTGTTTTATCAATTTTGTACCCAGAAAATTAACTTAAGTTTTGATATGTTTACCCGACACTTACTTAACATTTTGATATATCACATGCTCAGAATAGCTACAGGTCACACAGGTAAGTTCACTTACATCGTGTACCTGTGTGACCTGTGGGATTAGTGTGAAACTGACTATAATTGGTTTGCCGTTGTCTTCCTGTATCAAAACGTTTCTTTGCTTTCCAGAACGTAGGAAAACCAGAACACCCCACGTACTCACGATTTGAGAGTTCCGGATGAAGTGTCGCGTTTAAATAACGCTTGATGTTTTAATAGGTGTCAAAAATGGATGAATACGGTTTCAGATAATAAAAGTAAAATTTTTAAAAGGTTCGTTTTTAAATAATATCATTTCACAGTGTGAATGATGTACGCCAACAATACCTTTAATTAAAACAAATTAGTATGCGGACGGATTCTTTGAACAGGATCGATATTTAGATGTAATTATTATTTCCAGACATATTTTAGGCTAAATGGTGCTAACTTCCCTATATGCTTACGACAGCCTCGTATATAGTTCAATTAGAGAGCTAGTATACCACCATTGTCCCATGAATAAGGCAAATTGTATAGAAGTTGGAGAGGTCATATAACAGTCGACTGAACAAGTTATATCTGTCCATCTGGTTAACACCTGTTCCTATCGGAGTATGTACTAGAGAGGATCGGGGCAACTCGAGGAGGCCATTTTGTATACGAGGTTTAGGCAAGATCATGACAAGTCACGCGATAGACTTGCGACCGACTATGAGGCTCACTGAGGGGCGTAGCGTCTCAGAAACAGAATTCAACAAAAAATTACAATAATCAGCATGTATACATGTATAAGCTGTTCCACAGCATGGGAAGTTGAAATATAGATCTGGCACTAGTGTGGGGACGAAGCTATGGCATGTACACACTGTCCTGGAGTTGCTAACTAGTGAGCCCCATTTATCGCATATACGCTTCAAACGTTCCCGGAACACCCAGATACGCTTCAAACGTTCCTGGAACACCCAGATACGCTTCAAACGTTCCCGGAACACCCAGATACGCTGCCAGTTTGCATGTACTATGTTTTGTTTCCTTAAGCTTTGTAGTCTCCTCGGCTGCTGCTGTTGTCTTCGTTATGGCTTTCATGTATATAGTGTCCTTGTTTCTATTTTGATTTTAGCAGCTGTGAGTGTTTTGTGTGTTGACCCTATACACTGTTTCTGTTTTAATTTTAGTAGCTGTAAATCATTTCCCTTGATTATGCATGTTCGATTTCTCCCATTAGACCCCCGAATGGCTTGTTTGAGATATTGTCATCCCATGTACTATTTCAAATAGCTTTTGTCCGTTCTAATTTTTGAAATACTTGACATCCAACGAATGTAGGACAGGTATGTCATACCTGTAAGGTTTTACATTTTCCGCATTCAAGCAAATACGTTTTCACATTTTCTGCAGTCATGCAAATAACATAATTAGGTTCTAGAAACTTGACACTGGAAGCGAGATTGAAAGTTATTGTCATTGTTAAATGTGTCAGAAAGCTGACAACACCAAAATAGAAAGAAAAAAAACATGATGCAATTTAAAGTTACTTGCTTGTCAAAACACCGATTCAAAATTGGACAACCTGCAAGAATCAGCAAGAATAACAGAGTAAAAAAGAATCATGATTCCAGTGTTCGTTTTGGTGTAAAATCTTTAAAACTAGTGAAGTGGCTATCCCAAAGTCAACGAAAATGACTGGTGTGATTGTACAGCGTACCGGTACTCAGTGCCACCCACGCATGCCGTTATTGTTTGGTATCTAAATCCCATACAGACATGTAGATTGATGATATGTTGTATTTAACACCTTGTTTCAGAGCCTACATCGATACTTATGTTGACAAATATATTATAGAGTCAAGTGTTCCTCTGGGAGAACATTCAATCCACTCTGTATTTGTGTATGATGATCGTCATGTATATTGAGCATTGCGATCAGACTAATACTTCTGAAATATTTATGGATTTATCACGTGAACAGACATGTTTGTGTTGTGTTTAAGTATTTAATAAAGGGTAATACAATTAAACCTATGCCACAAGGTTAGGTTACATTTTTCTCTGGATGAAAGGATATGTGCACTTTATGTTATAATTTTGATATAAATCATGTGTTTGTTGGTACAACTTTGACAAGAGCCTGGAATCCCGAGAACAAACAAAACTGTACACCGCAAATAAAATACATCACGAATAATTCCGATGGATTGCCGCCTCGCTGAGACCGAGGACTTGGAGGTCTTAATGCACCCGAGAGCTATGCTGGAAAGGTACCACCAGGCCAGACTGGTCAAGGGGGAGAGACCAGATGGAGAGCGTGTCCCTATGTGGTAGTGCCACACAGGACACGTATACCGAGTTACATATCCAATTGCCACAGTTGGGATCTCACCTGTTCCTATCCTCTGTTTACACTAGCTGTTCACCCGGTATGTATGTAAGTACGGACTGCTGTGCATGGTATTTCAGTGACGTAACACTCAAATCAGTGTTGTACCGCGTCATACTGTACCACCTCCAGTCAAGATATCGCCTACCAAAAAAAATATTATATTACTTAGCCATTTCGAAACCCGACATTCGAGAATTTGTAGTTAACGACCACCTAATAGTATTACGTAGAGGATGTAGCTAGGGTAATTTTGGCCATGTTTCTCCACCGGAATGTTGCCTTCCTCTTAAAAAAAAAGACTAAATTTAAGTTTACGTTAAAACCCGAAACACTAAAAGATTGTGTCCTGTAGCTGCTGTGTAGAAACGACGCTAATCAATATCAAAGCTTCGGTCCGAGATCCAACGTGTCCTTTCGACGCCTGATTACCTTTTCTACAAAAATTGGTTCCTCATCGATTTCGCGTGGAGAGCAATGCCATTTTTATTCTACCCATGTTACAAGCCTCGTTCCTAATTGTTCTTAAGAGTGTTAAAATTACTTTAGATAAAAAAAAAAACATAACGACAGGATACCAGTGCCCAGTGAGTGGAAACACACATTCAACCTAGTACACTTCATGCATTACTCAAATACTGAAGATGTTTATGATAGTTTAATTGACCATATGTTTTATTTAATTTTATAGTATAGCTGTACTTTGAAAATATAAGTACATTTTTCTTTTACAGCTAAGGTTAAAATATACTTTGATGGTCAAGTTCATTCATTTTTTATGTATCTGTCTCAGCGGTAAGTAATTTCGGTATCATCACCTAGGGAAATCATACGGATATTGTGGTCTGGCCAAACAAATCCTTACAAGGGGCATCAGGTACGCGACGACGTTCCAAATGCTATAAATCATGTGCCCTGTGTACGTGTACGACTCGATGTTAACAGCCCAGTGGCGGATCCAGGTTCTACGTGGGGAAAAATTGAGGGAAAAGGTGAAAATACATGATTTTTCAAGAAAATTATCAGGGGGTTGGGTGGGGTGGGGGTGTTCCTGCCACTGCAGCCAATTAGTTCAACTTGATTTCATATTGTTAGTAGTTGTAAAACAAGATTGAAATTGGCCAAATAGCTAAAATAAAGATATCCATGGTGTTCCTTATATTAATTATACTAGAATAAATCCATCCTTGTTTAATAATTCATTGAAAGTGCACCGAGCGCTTCATAGAATTATCAGGTTCCGGTGGCGCTCCTATATTGACTACGAATGTCAGGTTCCGGTGACGCTCCTATATTGACTACGAATGTCAGGTTCTGGTGGCGCTCCTATATTGACTACGAGTATCAGGTTCCGGTGACGCTCCTATATTGACTACGAGTGTCAGGTTCCGGTGGCGCTCCTACATTGACTACGAATGTCAGGTTCCGGTGGCGCTCCTATATTGACTACGAATGCCAGGTTCAGGTGGCGCTCCTGTATTGACTACGAGTGTCAGGTTCCGGTGGCGCTCCTATATTGACTACGAATGTCAGGTTCCAGTAGGCGCTTCTACATTATGTACAGGTATATTGACTACATGTGCGAATGCCAAATGAACGCAGACCAATGTTCAAATGTCCCTTTCTATCTGGTGGGTCTTGCTTTAGTAAGTAGGTCTAAAATAATATTAATGTATCAGCTCTTTGTGTTAAAAGGTTTCCTGTTTTATATTTCACACTATCTTTGATATTTAACCACACTGTAAACAGAAACCTCGGGTCTTTTTAATTGAAATAAACAAATAAATTTATATGAAAAAAATACGTACCGTCGATAACGAGAAGTAGAGCAGTAGTAACAGATTTCAGATTTTTTCAGATTTTCAGATTTTATTTCCAACACTCAGACACATGGAAATGTGTAACATGAGTCACATGTACATGAATTCATATATTAAACTTTGACAGGATGGACAGGTGCATGCATGTATACAAGCAAGATTGTATTGACACTCAGACACATAATATGTGTTACATGAGGAAATAAAGTTGCAGATATGGAAAATGAAGTACAATATACATATTTGTATACACATGTATAACTTACAGAATGGACAGTTCAATTTAGAACCGGTACGGTATAGTAACATGATATGACATACAATGGAAAATACAAAGCAAACATAAAAAACAACCATACATATAATTCCCAAGTTATTTAACTATTAACAGTTATCATTCACAAAAGAGAAGCCATTTTGTTTAGGAAAATAGATAAACCTGTCAGAACTCGTTGATTGCATAATGATAAAAGACCTTTAAACTTATAAATATTTGGGTTTGTGCAATAATAACGAAGAATATATTTGTTACGTAAGGTGGATATAGTTATATTATAGCATTCAAATAGATAATGAAATTCATCCTCGACACTTTCCGCGCACACATTACATAGTCGATTATCTCGGGGTATGTTATACCATCTACCTGTCTCAATTGGAAACTTCAAATTCGAAGTGCGCAGTTTTGTTATTGGTGTTCTGATATGTTCTGGCAGATTTAATAAATATTTTTCTAGACCAAAATCCGTTTTAAATAGAGTGTAGAACTGCCGACGAGATGAGCTAGTAATGTCATCGAACCATTGCTGTACAAAGTGATCGTTAAGCCATTGTTTGAAAATGCATTTGTAAAATACATCAGGCATCTGTAATTTATTATCAAATATGTAAGAAAATCCCGTTTCATTGAAAATATCTTTCATATAGTTAATCCATTTGAACGGAAGAGTATCATCGTTTTGCATATGTAAAGCC
Organism: Mizuhopecten yessoensis; assembly: GCF_002113885.1. Lineage (NCBI taxonomy): Eukaryota > Metazoa > Mollusca > Bivalvia > Pectinida > Pectinidae > Mizuhopecten > Mizuhopecten yessoensis. The sequence continues at coordinate 275,854 of NW_018408377.1, read as the reverse complement.
AGTCGTAGTAATATGCTGCTGAATTTGTTTTCATTACTAATTATTCTATTCCAAAAACCTAACATTCTTAGTTTAACAATTATCTCCAATGGCACACGACCTAGCTCGCCATAAATCATAAAGTTAGGCGTTGTAGATCACACTTAAGAATTCTTTTACAAAACTTAAGATGAATCTATTTTCAGGTTTTCGAATCCCCATACATCCGATCCATACAATAGAATCGGTTCCACTAAAGAATCAAATAGTTTTAATTGTAAATCTATAGGAAGAGAAAGGTTCTTGATTTTTTTGTATATAGCAAATATTGACTTTTGGGCCTGGTTGATCAATCTGCGTCTTGCGTTTACAAAACTGCCATTGTAATTAAATGTTATTCCTAAGTAAGTAAAATTATCTACAATTTCTAAAATTTCATTTTGTAATACAAATACATGTTGTTGTTTACTTTTCCTCTTACAAAAAAAACATGACTTTTGTTTTATTTACATTTATATTAAGCTTCCAAATCTTACAATATTGCTGAAATACATTCAAAGCACTCTGTAGTCCCTCTGGACTTTCTGAAAATAGAACACTGTCATCAGCGTATAGGAGCACAAAAATTTCCACAAAAATATGCAGTTCATTATACCGCTTATCCCGTACAATTTCGAGTGGCACACAACTTAAAGAAGCAAAATAACTTTCAATGTCATTAAGAAATACTGAAAAAAGAAAGGGGGATAAATGTTCCCCTTGTCTAACCCCGATCAAGCAGGGGAAAAAATCTGACGTTTTCGAGTTGAATTGAACACAGGATTTAATATTATTATTCATGTTATAGATAACTCTGAAACATATCCCGTTTATATTGCTGCTATGTAAGTTTTGCCACAGACCTGCTCTCCAGACGGTATCAAATGCCTTTTTAAAATCAATAAAGGTACAGTATAGCTTTTTGCCACTTGACAGATAAATAGAAATGAGAATATGCATAATAAAAACGTTGTCTATATATATAGTTGAATGACCTTTCCTGAACCCTGCCTGACTTCGAGATATCAAATTGATTTGTTTTTCATATTCATTAAGACGGGTATTGATAATTGAAGAAAATAGTTTACCAAGACAACTAATTACAGTGATAGCTCTATAATTATCAGGGTCTTCTGGAATTCCCTTATTTTTGTATATTGGTTTGATAATACCGACACTCCAAATTTCCGGAATAATTCCCGTGTCTAATATTATTTTGAACAATTTACAATAGACTGTTGGGAATTTTCAGATATTCATTTAAAACGCGGTCCGGGCGGGACGCTTTATTATTTTTTAATGATTTTATAGCTTTTTGTATTTCTGATTCAGTAATTGGTCCATTCAATGTATTGTTGACGTCATCATCATTATCAAAACTGTCGTTATCAACCTCGTCATTATTACTGTCCTCTTCGAATGAATTAAGTTTCTTAAAATTGTCATATAGGACGTCAATAGTTATGTCTGATGTAGTAACAGAGGGTACCAGCCGCACGCATGTCATAACAAAGTCTCCTGTTTATCCACCAACTATGACGAATTGCCTTTATTAGGATCATATATATGTCGCCATACACCCCCCAGGAGGCTTATCTGTGATACACCTTGTCAAGTTGATAAAATACAAATCACATGCAACATTCTCTGTTGTGACGTAATGTGTTCAAGTTTCTCTTTTTGAAATTTCATGTAGATAAATCCACGATAATGGCCACAGATATTTATCTCAAGTGCTTTAGTACTTATAACACAATCTTGCCTAAGAAATCCAACAGAGTATAATTATATTTGTATGTTTTAGTGAGAATGTTAGACATCACGATATTGTATTTACGTCATAATCCAAGGTGAACCTTTTGGCCTCATTTTCACAAATGTCAATTAACATAAAAAAAAAACGTCTTAACATTTTTCCCCACATGAGAGCATCAACAAAATAAATCTAAAGTCAGAGAGGTTTTCTGTTACTTCAGTAATGCTTTCCTATGGTAAATCTTAACACAAGGAATGTTTTCAAGTTAATGAACGTTCGCAAATCTTTGGCTAGACTCATTAAGACCCAGACTAATGAAACGATCTAGACTATACAATGTATCTGGTTTTTTCCAAGTTCCATTGGAGTTCTACAGGAACAAACATTGAAATAATTCATTATTCTGGGTCTTAATGAGTCTAGCCAAAGATTTGCGAACGTTCATTAACTTGAAAACATTCCTTATGTTAAGATTTACCATAGGAAAGCATTACTGAAGTAACAGAACACATTCGTTATGTTAAGATGAATTGATGACAGTTTTGAATTTTAAACGTAACACATGGGAAGGCTATACAGAACTGGTCGTTATGCTTGAGTTACGTTTCACTGACGACACATGTGAAAGACACGCTAGAACTGATGATTTATTTCAAAGGAACTTACGACAGTTTTTGAAAGATAAACAAGAACTGATGGCACGTTTAAAATATAATCTTAAGAGTATTTCATTTATAAAGAGATACACAGCATAACACATAGGTAACAGGTGTATATACACCTGTTACCTTAACTCTGATGATGTGAAATGTTTAAGTGTCGTAAATAATCATCGTTTTTTACTGATATTACTTTGTATGGCAACTTGAGCACAGGTTTCGTACTGAGCACTTTACACAGTGCTTTGTTTCGTCGGCGTTTTACGTCAGCGCATCAGTTGATAGTCTCGTCACCCTACGCTAAATCAGCCCAAACCTCCAACTAATTGCAACAGAATTTATTTTTGTTTTCTTGGAATGGTAGTTAACAGGAAAAAAGTCTTCTGGAATCAAACTTTGTTAAAACATTTTTTTTACCTTCTATTCTATTCAAGAAAATAAGGAAAATCACATATCTGACCACTTTTGAAGCGTAATATTTACCTCTTTTACTGGATAAATAAGATTAACCGTATAGCAAGACCAACTGAAATATAGTACAGATTTACCAAAATGTTACAGCAGAGGTATTGCATTGAAAAATTACTGAACTATGTAAATCGCTTAAAAGCATTTTGAGCTTCACAATATTGGCTTTTGTTTTCTATTTAAATGCAGAAAAATACTAATAACTTAATCTCAGTGACCATATGAGTCTATATCTAGCTTCTTAAAACATCACATTTTATCTAATATTAAAGCACGAAAAATGGTACATTCACATACAAAAAAAATATCAACCATCTAATTTGACCAATTGTGCCGATTTGGTGTTAACTTATGTCCAAAATAAACAATTTACCTATTTCTGTAACATGTAATTTTGAAAAGGACAAGCAAATGCTTACAAGCGTTTTATATTCATTTGTATGTGTGCAGAACTTATTTGAAATGGTAATTTTGGTAAGAAACAAATGTGTCCAAGTTCTGATGGTGAAAACTTCATCTCATGCAATTTTGCCTCAACAACGAAAAAATGGTTTAGTCCATGATTTTAAACAACGAAAATCATTATTTTGAGCACCAGTTTTGTCCGATTTACAAATGATTTTGCCAGTAAAGCAATGATAAACGGATGTTTTTGTGAGATAAATTTGAAGTTAAACATTCATACAACTTCATCATTTTATTGAGAATTACGGATCTCCCCATTCTGTTCTATTGTATGAAAGAAAAAAAAAATCTGTTAAAATAATAAGATACGAGTTTAACCTAACTTCCCTTGAATCAAAAGACCATGTTATGGTGGTAATTCCTGCCAAAAGATTTAGCAATCGGATAAAACAGCTGGAGGGGGGGGGATATTTGTACGTCCCCAATGTATACCGACCCAACTACAAAGTTGTGAAAAATGCATAAAACTCGCGTGAGAATGCGAATTTACGGGCCAAAACAAACTGCCATGTATATTGCAAACGGTTGTACGTCAGATGGCAGAAATCATGACCCGGACACAACATTTTCTCGACTTTGATCCTAAGGAAAACAGTTTCACAAAACATTGGTTGCAGCTTGTTTTGAGCGAAAAATCAGAGAAAAACATCGCCAATAAATTACGTAATAATCCCTATGCGGACATTACGTTGTTTGTTGGAAGCCTTTCATTGACGGGCCACCCAGTATTGAAAACCCGTTTCCCACTATTTTTTGTTAGAAAGACTTCGGGAAAAGGAGTCTCGCAATACGGAAAGTTCTATCAGAAGTAGGTTGTGTGAACCCGTGGAATATGAAATACAGCAGGATCCGGTTCAAAAGAGTCACCCTCTTCTTTGGAACCGGATCTTGCTGTATTTCATGTTCCACGGGTTCACACAACCTACTTCTGAAACGGGTCTCGTCAAGCCGGTTACACTTAAACGCGTCTTCAACCGACAACAAGTGACAAGTGTCGCCAGACAATATCTTTAAAAATACGAATTAAATTCAGCGACATCAAAAAATAGGTTGCTTTAAATTATTTGAAAATTGACCGAGTTATGATGAATTGAAGTTTTACGATCGGCGGCGTTGTACACGTGTGTGTAGAGAACTCTATTGATCAAGAAGCGTCTTTAGACTTCATCTCTGAAATTAATCGATAAAATAAGCGATATTAAAAGATGTGTTATTTATATGATTATCATACAAATGCATACCAAATTTCAGTTTGATATTTGAAAACAATTTATGATGTACATGAACAGATTTACGTCGCCTCACATAAGTGCAAGTCCATGTGCATGTAGGACCTGGCCTAGCTAAACACGGTCAGCCCGGTTAAATGGCTGTGTAAATATCCTTACACTGGTATATATCTTTATTTGCTATTTTACGAGCATGTTACCAAATTTTCAAGATTTTTTCTATTCACTCCATAGCGGGTGCAACAGAGGGTCAATCTTAATGTACTGTTTATAAAGGCAGACCAAGTGTATACATTTTAAAGCATATATACATGCATGCATACATACATACATACATACATACATACATACATACATACATACATACATACATACATACATACATACATACATGCTATAAATCTCCATCACGATCATCCGATCACGACTAAAGCTAGTTTTTTGGATAAATATACATCAAGAACAACAAAGAATAAAATATGTTCAGTAAATGTCCTTTGATTAAATGACGAATAACATGGCAGACATGGATAACAACAATGTCAACCATGTTGCATAAACATATTTATAAACATAAACAATATCTTAAATATATATCAAAAAGGTGGAGCACGAGAATACGACACATATATATATACACACACACACACACACATACGTACATACATACGTAACGTACGGACGCACGTGCGCGCGGGAACACACACACATACAAAGCAAAGCATAACATAGCAAAGCATATCATAGCACAGCACAACACCAGCACAACACTCCTTTCATGTTAACAATAGTTGGATTGATATACGAATTATGAATGTATTGATGACGATTTCTGTTATACAGTTGTTCTGACATTGGTACCAGACCCTATGCGGACGTGGACGAGAGTCTTTCTGACATTGGTACCAGACCCTATGCGGGCGTGGACGAGAGTCTTTGTGACATTTCCCTATGCGGACGTGGACGAGAGTCTTTGTGACATTGGTACCAGACCCTATGCGTGGACGAGAGTCTTTCTTACATTGGTACCAGACCCTATGCATGGACGAGAGTCTTTGTGACATTGGTACCAGACCCTATGCGGATGTGGACGAGAGTCTTTGTGACATTGGTAGCAGACCCTATGCGGACGTGGACGAGAGTCTTTCTGACATTGGTAGCAGACCCTATGCGGACGTGGACGAGAGTCTTTGTGACATTGGTACTAGACCCTATGCGGAGTTGGACGAGAGACTTTCTGGCATTGGAACAAGATCCTATGAGGAGTTGGACGAGAGTCTTTCTGGCATTGGAACAAGATCCTATGCGAACGAGGACGAGAGTCTTTGTGACATTGGTACCAGACCCTATGCGGGGTTGGACGAGAGTCTTTCTGGCATTGGAACAAGATCCTATGCGGAGTTGTACGAGAGTCTTTCTGGCATTGGAACCAGATCCTATGCGGACGTGGACGAGAGTCTTTCTGACATTGGAACCAGACCATATGCGGACGTGAAGGAGAGTCTTTCTGACATTGGTACCAGACCCTATGAGGACGTGGACGAGAGTCTGTGTGACATTTGTACCAGACCCTATGCGCACATGGACGAGAGTCTTTCTGACATTGGTACCAGACCCTATGCGCACATGGACGAGTGACTTTCTGACATTGGTACCAGATCCTATGCGGACGTGGACGAGAGGCTTTGTGACATTGGTACCAGAACCTATGCGGACGTGGACGAGAGTTTTTCTGACATTGGAACCAGACCATATGCGGACGTGGACGAGAGCCTTTGTGACATTGGTACCAGACCCTATGCGGAGTTGGACGAGAGTCTTTCTGCCATTGGAACCAGACCATATGCGGACGTGAAGGAGAGTCTGTCTGACATTTGGACCAGACCCTATGAGGACGTGGACGAGAGTCTTTGTGACATTGGTACCAGACCCTATGCGGTGTTGGACGAGAGTCTTTCTGGCATTGGAACAGGATCCTATGCGGAGTTAGACGAGAGTCTTTCTGGCATTGGAACCAGATCCTATGCGGACGGGGACGAGAGTCTTTGTGACATTGGTACCAGACCATATGCGGACGTGGACGAGAGTCTTTGTGACATTGGTACCAGACCCTATGCGGAGTTGGACGAGAGTCTTTCTGACATTGGAACAAGAACCTATGCGGAGTTGGACGAGAGTCTTTCTGGCATTGGAACAAGACCCTATGCGGAGTTGGACGAGAGTCTTTCTGGCATTGGAACAGGATCCTATGCGGAGTTAGACGAGAGTCTTTCTGGCATTGGAACCAGATCCTATGCGGACGTGGACGAGAGTCTTTGTGACATTGGTACCAGACCCTATGCGGACGTGGACGAGAGTCTTTCTGACATTGGTACCAGACCATATGCGGACGTGGACGAGAGACTTTCTAACATTTTTACCAGACCCTATGCGGACGTGGACGAGAGTCTTTCTTACATTGGTACCAGACCCTATGCGTGGACGTGAGTCTTTCTTATATTTGTACCAGACCCTATGCGCACATGGACGAGAGTCTTGCTGACATTGGTACCAGACCCTATGCGGATGTGGACGTTGATCTACTCAGGTCCGTTATATGTTCGTTTGACTTTAATACTTTTTAATGTAAGTTAAGAAAATCAAGACGCCGATAATTTTATTTGTTGACTTCATATTATATATACAAAATGGATTGAAAAACACCCTGAAACTTCATATAATTTCACATCTTGAATACTGTCCTGTGGGCACACTTAAGTGATTTTTTTTTTTTTTTCATAAATTGAACCTTTGATTGTTTAATAGAACCGTGCGTTTCGGTGAGATCATTCTCGCTAGCCAAGTGTTCGCTTCGTATATACTCCACTTACCCTTGGCGGATATAGCCGTGTTCACCGAGCCTTCAAATTTTCTGCTTTAAACAATCGACTTTTCGACATCGATTTAGCTCTCCGCCCTTCTCGTGTATATGATTGTCGGGGTTTTCATTTCTACCGAAAGCCGATCTAAACCCCTTAAACATGTCAAACTACTCCGAACACATTAGTTTAGGTCCAAATATAGCTGTTACAAATGATCAGGTCCTTGTGATTTATCAGCCAGTGACTCTCGCTATATAAACACGGGAGCTCGCTTCAATCAACAGACAAAAATTAGCGAAGACGTTCATGACACTCTATACTAGGTAAATTACATTATATGTTATTTATTGTGTCACTGTCTTAAAACACGTATATGCAAATTAGCGCTTGGCCGGGAAAGGTCAGATGTCACCTTATGTTTGTTTCCCTTTCCTAATTTTAATTTATCACATAATGTAATTATTATCCAGTGAATATACCAATGCTATGGTAGCAGAGTACAGTAGCGTACGGTGGCCATGGGTGATATTTTTATACAATGAATAACCCCTGTAATATAACATGTATCAAAATTTAAAAAAAAAATCAGCACTAAAATTGGCATATACATGATGAAGTGGACTATGTGGGCTTCATAATTTAAAAAAAAGAAAAGTCGAATTTGGTTTGAGACTACAATTTTGGGCATTTACGAATCTGTGTCTACACAACAAAAGCTAGCTTTTCAGGTAGTCTATTTTTGTACTCAGCACATGTGTAAATATTGTGAAAAATCCACCGGAATGACCTATGCTAAAACGTGAGTATTTCTGTTACCGAGTAGGCGATATTTAATTTCAGACAGGTTTTAAGAAAAACAATTCTACTTGCGGGGGTCAAATTCTGGGTTAAAAATCATGATTTTTTGCATATTTTGGTGTTTTTTGATGTGGTAACCATGGTTTTCAGAAGTCCCAAATCTGGGGAAATTGCTTTTTGAAAAAAAAAATGTTCTTCTAAAAAACACCTATTAAACATGTAGTTTATAAATATATATATATATGTAGGTGTGTTGTGCAGGATGAATCCGCTATCCATGTTTATCCGAGAGATGCCCTTTATTTTTAGGGTCAAGCCATTTCTACTGTACTCTGCCACCTTATACACACAGACATTGATTTTTTCTGAAAAAAAGCCTTTTTATGCTTTATTCAGCTTCACTTTCATTCATTATTGCTTAAAACTACTCAAAACGTTTAAAAAGTTACATATAAAGGTCAATATATAGGTCACTAGCCTATTACCTGTGAATGTATAAAGAGGGGTTAACTCGCCCTTTTCACAGGCACTTCACACTTCATCACATATGTGTCAATTGTGTAATTGGTAAAGTTGATACCAAACAACAAATAATTAACAGGCTATCTCCTGATGCATTCAGACCAGATTTCAGTCTGTTTCACTTAGTTCAGCACCCGGTATCCATGGTAACTAACACATAAAGTTGTATTTATTGAAAATGGGTAAAATATCTGTTTTCATTCTAATTACACTATTTTATATGTTTTTTTCCACTTGATTCAGCTTACAGATTAAATTAACAAAGTCAATAATGTCAATAAATTTTATTTCCATAATTACAGCTGAAGAAAACTTTTTTTTCTAGTGAAATATGTAAAATGACCAATGTCTGGGGTCACTGTCAATTCTAGGCGAGGAAAGTAAACAACGGTTGCTATGGTGTCATTTGTCTGATGTTTCAGAATATCTGACAGTTTTGTGCTGTTCATCGGTTACGGGAAGTGTGTCTGTTTCTAGTTTGTTGTTGTGATGGGTTTCCTGGTATTCATTTTGATATCAGTGAGCCTTGATGATGTCACATATGCCCATTGATGACGTCATAGTTATGATGACATCACAGTAACTATGACGTCATCACACAAGACAGAAACATCCTTGTATCACTGTTCTGTTTTGTTTTTCACATGCACATGATCTTAAAGCATCATATTTTACCCCAAAAAAAAAATTATTCCTGAAAACTACAAAGTTATTCAAGTTTTAATTTTTCAGATTACCTCCCTTTGTTGGTAGTTTGAGAGCAGAATTGGTAAAAAATCACCTAGCAGGAGAATTCATATTACTCGGTCACTTTTAAAGTGAGAAAGGAAACGGATACATCTTTTTGTTCATTGTGTCATTTTCCAGACATTTAAAAGGTTTTGATTGAATTTTTGGGGAAAAAAAGGGATGTATAAGGTAGCAGAGTACAGTAGCGTACGGTGGCCATGGGTGATATTTTTATACAATGAATAACCCCTGTAATATAACATGTATCAAAATTTAAAAAAAAAATCAGCACTAAAATTGGCATATACATGATGAAGTGGACTATGTGGGCTTCATAATTTAAAAAAAAGAAAAGTCGAATTTGGTTTGAGACTACAATTTTGGGCATTTACGAATCTGTGTCTACACAACAAAAGCTAGCTTTTCATGTAGTCTATTTTTGTACTCAGCACATGTGTAAATATTGTGAAAAATCCACCGGAATGACCTATGCTAAAACGTGAGTATTTCTGTTACCGAGTAGGCGATATTTAATTTCAGACAGGTTTTAAGAAAAACAATTCTACTTGCGGGGGTCAAATTCTGGGTTAAAAATCATGATTTTTTGCATATTTTGGTGTTTTTTGATGTGGTAACCATGGTTTTCAGAAGTCCCAAATCTGGGGAAATCACTTTTTGAAAAAAAAAATGTTCTTCTAAAAAACACCTATTAAAAATGTAGTTTATAAATATATATATATATGTAGGTGTGTTGTGCAGGATGAATCCGCTATCCATGTTTATCCGAGACATGCCCTTTATTTTTAGGGTCAAGCCATTTCTACTGTACTCTGCCACCTATACTTTTTTGCGTATTAACCCTTGTGATCTGACCTATCAGCCCTGAGATTGGTTGTAAGTTTTCAATTGTTTCAATTGTGACGTCACGCCTAGGACAAGTACATGACGTCACAGACTTACACACTGGAGTCAAAATGGCGGCGGTTTACATTTCAATGTAGCATGCAAATTGTCGTTTAACACGAATAAATGCCACAAATCTGTATTATGTTATAAAAAGGATTTTACACACGTTTTCATTACATGTTTTCGCCAGAGACTCGCCCAATAGAAAAAAATCTAAGACTAGTTTCATAAATTTCATATGAAATGGAAACTCATGTAAGATCCTATATATATACAAAAAGGTTATATTGCATATCTTTATTTATAGTTACTTTTTAGTCACCCCTGGGGGAACCCCAGCGGGGACTAGGCCTATCAATTTCGGTTTCAGTCGCAGATTTTGACATCTGTTTCCTATCACTCTGAAGAGCTTTCGTGTGTTTGCTTCTGTCGGAATATACCAGGAGCGAATTACAAGCTCTTGGATAACTCAGATAAAGATTTCCTTTTCAAACAGGAATAACATACAACCTGAAGGTGTTCGAAATTTCACACGGGAATAACATATATCCTAAAGAAGATCCGAGTGTGAATCAGGCACCTTTAAGGTTCCCGAAGTGTTATATTATGGATTGCTGTTGATTGATTTAGATATTTAATGTCTGGCCATCGACTACCGTAAATATTTACATAAAGTGTGCACGTTTTTAAGGAAAAATGAATGTGTTAATAAAGGGGTGCGCGGATACTCAAGAACAATCCAAAACCAGTCCTTGGTCGCGACCATTGGATTTTTCGGGAATTTTTGGAAATGTTTTGGAATATGCTCGCAGCAATAAACTGTAAAATTTCGTTGAATAACTCCTGATTGCATTGTCTATTTAATCATTACGAAAAATTGCAAGTTTAAGTGATATTATACGATAGAATCGAGTAAAGGAGGCCTGGTACGGTACGGTACGGTCAGGTACGGTACCACGTATGGGGAAACATAACGAAGATTTGCATCGTAATAAGTACTCTGGGGTTAAAATGCCTTTCTTGGGTAAGCCATGCTGAACTATTTAGTCTTGACAGTAGGAATGTACCAAAACGACATGGGGAAAGTGGCGAAGTTTGCAAGTTTATATATTGCAAAGAGTCAAGGTCGCGTGATACTGTTTACCGGCAGGAACTCACAAAGTCACATACATGCGAATTGAACCGATAATAATAAAAGTTAGAGTTTTGAAAATAAATATTAACTGGCCCAAAACAGCCAAATACATTCCGATCGTTTCTTTTCAAAGAAGATTTGCTGAAATCACATTTTTTTTTTTTATGTCTCGTGAATTTGGCTGTTGGCGGTCCTCGTCGGACCTGTTTGAGTGACTGCCTTTTACAAAAAGTACACACTCTGCCGATAGGCCTATCGATGTCCGATTCAGTCAGATTTGCAGGCGATCAGAAAACTACTTTGAGTCGTGTATTTAAAAAAAAAAAGTGAAAAATTTATCCGTATATAAGATTGAATCTTTTCTGAATGTTATTGTTGTGAAAACAACATCGTTTTATTCTAATTACCTGTTCTGCCCATGCAAGGTGACAACAGATATTTGCCACATGCTTTCTTATTAATTCCATGTGTTGGCATGGTTACCTAAACAACGTTTATGTATATACACCTGTTATTGTTAGACCACTTTGATTGACAGGTGGAAATATGTCAGCTGTAGCTTGGTCAATGATTTATTATACTGAAAATGATCATATATAAATGTAGGAGATGGGGTGACTTTCATGTCATTTTGACATATTTCTAGTTTTCTTTTAGCACTGCTTGCAAGCATTCAGAGGAGCGTGGCATAGAACTTCAGTAGAATGGTTGCTGATGCAGAATGCAACAGACTAGACCTTATTTTGAAAATGAAATATCGACAACTAGCCGGAGATCAGTTCTGCATGTGAAATCAGAATGTTTTAATAAAGAGATACAGAGACAGACAGAGAGAGAGCAGGCTGTAAATATTTAATTACCAAGTAAGAAAATGAAACCATTCATCTACAGTATCTCTCCGTCTGTGGTATTGCTGTTCGGATGGCCTCTAGCTTCATGTGTTACATGCATAAAGTGTATTGTTGGTAAGACAATTTCACAAAGTTAAGGATATATCTGAAGATTTTTATTATTGTGTATCCCATAAATAAGTGTGCCTCACTGATCCCTGTGTAGTAGCAGTTCGATAGCACGAGACAGACACACATACAGACGAGCGGACGGACGGACAGATAGAGAAGGTATATTTTTCCCTTGGAACATAATATTTGAAGCATCTACATGGCAAATTGCAATTTCAATAGTGGAAATTCACAGATGTGAAGTACGAACACAGTCATAGTTTGTCATAAAGCTTACATCTTCGACCTCCCCCNTTACAGGGCCTGTGGCCATGTAGGATGGCGGAAGTGAAAATTGACATCGATCTTTCTGGAATGTAATGGCTCGCAGGGTTGTTCGGTCTACAAACATTACAGTGGTCAATTGATAAAGCCAGTGTGTTTCTACTGAATAAAGAACATTACTCCTTTCCGTTACTACGATACGTATCAACACAGGGACGCGATAAACCGTTTAACAGTCCATTTAAACCTCTTTTTTTGATAAAGTAACCAAAACAGCCGATAGGTTACCGAACTTCACAATCGGTACAGCACCACTCAAGTTTTCAAGTTTCAAGTTTATTCGAACTTTCGGCCATTGGCCCAGCAGTATACAATACATATTATACACATATACAGAGAATGAAGACAATCATATTCCATTATAATACCCTTAATTTGTTTGCCTCATAGATGAATTTTCCTAGTAAACACAATTCTTTAATATTATGGACACTCAATGACTGAACGACTTTAAACACATATGTTTTTTTCCAATAATAGCTTTTGATAAAACGGGATCTGAAATTTTTGAATTAAGAATAGAACAATGAAAAATTAAATTCGTACTCTACTGTAGAGGGGGAGTTACACTGTTTAAGATATCTACGTTCTCTAGGTATATAATTATACCTTCCAACTTTTACAGCCAAAGAATGTGTTCATGTACGGATTCGAGTTAAACAAATGCGATATGTCTTTGGTATATATTTTGTGAGGTAAAATTGTAATAATTCTCCAAAATCTATCATATGTTTATACGATAAACATTTTGGAGAGTTTTCCACAGAGGCCCTTAGGGATTGTATGTCTTGATCAAAAATTCTTTGTTTAAGTAATGGTAATAACAAATTTTGCTGATAAATACATGGATTTCACCAAACATCACTAAGACCTAGATTATTTAATTCATCCCTTACTGCTATTCCGTCTTTTCGTATTGCAGAGTTATCTTCTCTTGGGAGCAGGTATTGATTGTTACGTCATTGGTTTGGGTGAGAAAATTACGTCGTTTTCTCAAAAATTGATGACGTTACTCTCACAAACAAGTGACGTAACAATCAATACCTGCTCCAAAGAGAAGATAACTCTGCAATATGCAAAGACGAATAGCCCAGTTGAAATCATTTCTACTACAATATTGTAATAAAAATCAATGGAAAGTGGATGTTATACAATTTTCAGATGATAATATCTTAAACCAATATTTCATCATTCTAATTTTTCTCATCCAAATTAGAGGTAACCGTCCCAATTCAAGATATACCATGTTGTTATTTGCCGATTTCTTCACTTTTAGCAATTGCATACACCAGGTTTCACTTGCATAAAAAAGGATAATGCTTACATATGTATCGAAAAGGTATAGCATAGATTTTACATTTGAGTTTAATAATGAACACTTTGAAAATAATGCAAACATAGCTTTTCTTTCTTAGATAGCTAATTGTTTTTGGATAGAAGTGAATTTATTGTTGTAATTTCAAATAACACCTAGGCAAGGAAATTGATCCACACATTCAACTTTACTTCCTTTGTTATACCATTTTTCATCATAATGTAATCTTCCACCTTTTCTAAAAACTACATTTTTTTTCAGCATTTACAATTAAATTCCATTTTGTAAAGTATTCAAAAAGGCCATCGAGAAGAGTCTGCAGGCCCTGTACAGTTTCCGAAAAAATAATCAAATCATCTGCGTATATTAACAGAAACAAACCTAACTCACCATGTCGTAATCTGTTGTACCGTTTTCAATAAAGGACGTTTTTAAATCATTGATAAAAAGTGAGAACAGCAATGGTGACTAAATTTCCCCTTGCAATAAACCGACATGCGTGTTGTGGTATAAGGCCGGGAACTGTCACGCTCGGCCGCCTAAAGTGTGAGAGGTTCTTTTTTTCCTGTCTATTGCATACATTGCAAAACTTTTGTTTTATTTTTGAAATCAAACCAAGGAATACTGATTCTCTGATGATTGAGTTAATGAGGAATTCCCCATTGCCAAGTTTTTGTATTATCATACTTTAACAATCTGTTAATGGCTTACAGCGCTCAGGCCCGGGACGTTGTCACTATTTTGCTGATATTTTTTTTCCAGTTTAATGCTAGGATTAGAACACAGGGCTACAAGACTTGATAGTCACCTGTTCTACCGAGAAAATAACAAGGTTTCTTAAGGTAATATTTTATAGTGCAGTCACTGGCTTAAACCCATATTCTTTGAATCGTATCAAATATCCAGCCTTCCTTCCATCCATGGCGCCAATATAACAGATGCCACCTGTGTAACCCAAGATGACTAGATTTGTGCTTTACCGATTGAGCTTCATTGCTACGGCACATAGTAGCCTGGGGAATACAACTTCCTTGGTGCCTGTTTTTCAATGTTACACCCAAATATGAATAGGGTCCAGGAAACATGTTGGCTTTATTTGAAATTTCCCGATAGAGAAAGCATTGGTTAAGTGTACGATCCAACTTATATTTAGGGTGGCTGGTTTATGAAACAGTGATCTGGCTTATTATCATATTTGTTTCAATTTTCCCATAAATAATTTTCTCTGTGATGCGACGTAAAATCGGGCGAACACTGTAAAACGACAGGCAACGACAGACAGGGCTTATTTTCCAGTAAAAACTAATAATACGTGCATGTCTAGACATAAACGATCATCTTCTGTCAGTCATTTAGATATGGAGGTTACCATGACGTCAGTGTCCGAATTCTTAAACGCTCTTCATTGCAGTAACATACATGACATGGATATTTTATTGATTTATCAAATCCATGTTCATATGAACATCAACTGTACATGGTAATGATCTGTTACAAATGCTAAACTAATATTTATCAGTCCAAAAATGAATATCACTGATGACCAGACTATGTAGGCGCAAAACCCGTCAACCAACCAACCAACCATGGCCAGACGATGGCTTCCATGTGGCTAATTGTTATGAATTTGGCCTTTACGGACTAATGGTCTTATGTAATATTTACCAGTACTTATAGAAATGATGAGTAATACATATCGGTTGTCTATGCGGATTTGTCCTGCGCGTTGTATGCACGTCACAGGGCAGCCTTGCTGGCTATGGACAAAAACGTCTCTTCTGCACATTATATGAATAATTGGTGGATACAAATATATGACTATCACCGACTCAGCTATTGTATAGCTTTCTTTGTATGGTAAAGAACAAAGACCATCCATTGCCGAACTTTAACCCAGTAATAGATAGGTGTTTCACACAGTAAAGTATGTCTAGCCTCCAAAGTCGAAACACGTCTTTTACAGCTGACAGTGACGTGCGATGAGCATAGTAGGGATATCCCGAAAGACAGCCTCTCTACAACTTATCTTCATTCACTCACTGAGCTCACAATGTATTGAACACAAGTAATGATCTCAACTCCCAATCGATAAAAGAATGCATGAAATGCAACTTGCAACCTGAGATTCGAAATAAACTCGCCTGCTAGTAGATAGACGCTTACTGAGATATATACGGCAATTACCTCTTTCTATCGACCAAGTCAGAACAGGAATTAAAAATTGCTGAAGGCCTTATGATAAAGTCCGCGGAAACCGAAGGTTTCGAAAAATCCGGTTATTGAGAAAAAATGACTTCTTCAATGGACTTTACACCAAAATACAAGATCAGGTTTCTTTAACAACAATGGCAACAAATCAGGCCTTTGATACTCTTTCTGACCAAGGGCTGACAACCCAAGGACGATACTCCTTCTGTCCTGGGGCTGACAACCCAAAGTCGATACTCCTGCTGACCAAGGGCTGACAACCCAAAGACTTTACTCCTTCTGACCTAGGACTGACAACCCAAAGTCGATACTCCCTCTGACGTACATGTAGGGCTGACAACACAAAGTCTACGCTGTGTTTGCGATTTCGCGATGTTGCGTTTTAGTAACATGATCACAAAAGAATCATCCGCTGAATATTATGACAAGTGTCCGCGGTAAGAGATCATAGTGTGTTTGTGGTTATGACGATTAATTTATAATAAGGGTAATGATTTTAACTTCACCTCCATATCTGCCACTCTTCAAAATTCCAACAATTTTAATCTCCAAGTGTTTAGGCAACCTTGTAAACAAATTCTTAAAACTATACTTCCGGTGAGCAAGAAAGCTCTACAATGGTAAGCCAGGTCACATCATGAACATATCGGGGAACGAAAAAGTCATTAGTTTCAATATATTAAGGGAAATGCTAGCAACTATATTGTAGTACCAATTACATAAAATAAATGTAAAATAAACAGTTTCTTGTTTACGGGATCTGCTAAGACAGATTTGAAACTCAACAACTGGATTCCACAGTCCGAAGCACTCCGATATGCCAAAAGAATTACGTGGCTCTTAGCCTCTTGTTATTAAATTGTTTGACTGTGCTTGAGTTCACAACATTAGACAGAAGATTGTTCCATAAAGTCAACAGTTCTCTATGTAAACGATTACTTTCTAACATTAAACTTGAACGCTAGTTGTTAATTTTAAAGTTGTGTCCACGTTTTAGACGAGCATTCCCTGACTGATACGTTATTTCCCGGACACTAGTTTGTAGACCTCTATCATGTCGCCACAGGATCGTCTCTATGATAGTGTTGGTAGTTTTATTTGTTTCTAATCGCTCCCTATAGGATAAGCCTTTTAGGCCAGGTACCTGCTTTATTGATTGAAGTTGAACATTGTTCTATTGTTAAATGTCTTTTTCGAGATGAGGACACCAGACCTGATTCTCGTATTCAATGTGTGGTCTTATTTAAGATGTGTACAGCGATCGAAAATTATCAAAATTCATTCATTTCATTTTGTTACGTAGAACTCAAATAATGGAATTAGCTTGTATTACTTTGTTTTCAGATATATGTTTATCAAATGATTATTTATTGTCTATGATGACACCGATATGTTTTTCAAAGTTCACAAAATCCAAAGATTCTGCTTTTATCTTAAGTGTGCACTTTATTTAATTTACATTGGAGTGTCCCACGCGCATCATTTTGAGTTGTCTTAATGAAAACAGAGTTGCCAAACATCTTACCACTTTTGGAGAGAAATATATCCTGTTAACAATCTTTCTTATCATTGATTACCCTAAATGCTTCCATATCATCCGCGAAAAGGAGTTAATTCGTTCTGGGACTTGTTATATGAGGCATGTCATTTATTTATCGTTCTAGGACTTGTTATATGAGGCATGGCATTTATTTATAGACCCGGGACTTGTTATATGTGGCATGTTATTTATTTATTGTTCTGGGATTTGTTATATGAGGCATGGCATTTATTTATAGACCCGGGACTTGTTATATGAGGCAGGTCAGTTATTTATCGTCCCGGGACGTGCTACATGAGGCATGTTATTTCTTTATCGTTCTGGGATTTGTTATATGAGGCATGGCATTTATTTATAGACCCGGGACTTGTTATATGAGGCATGTTATTTCTTTATCGTTCTGGAATTTGTTATATGAGGCATGTCATTTATTTATCGTTCTGGGACTTGGTATATGAGGCATGTCATTTATTTATCGTTCTGGTACTTGTTATATGAGGCATGTCATTTATTTATGGTTCTGGGACTTGTTATATGAGGCATGTCATTTATTTATCGTTCTGGGACTTGTTATATGAGGCATGGCATTTATTTATAGACCCGGGACTTGTTATATGAGGCATGTTATTTATTTTTCGTTCTGGGATTTGTTATATGAGGCATGTCATTTATTTATGGTTCTGGGACTTGTTATATGAGGCATGTCATTTATTTATGGTTCTGGGACTTGTTATATGAGGCATGTCATTTATTTATGGTTCTGGGACTTGTTATATGAGGCATGTCATTTATTTATCGTTCTGGGACTTGTTATATGAGGCATGTCATTTATTTATCGGTCCGGGTCTTGTTATATGAGGCATGTCATTTATTTATCGTCCCGGGACTTGTTATATGAGACATGTCAGTTATTTATCGTTCTGGGACTTGTTATATGAGGCTTGTCATTTATTTGTCGTTCTGGGACTTGTTATATGAGGCATGCCATTTATTTATCGTTCTGGGGCTTGTTATATGAGGCATGGCATTTATTTATCGCTCTGGGACTTGTTATATGAGGCATGCCATTTATTTGTCGTTCTGGTACTTGTTATATGAGGCATGTCATTTATTTGTCGTTCTGGGACTTGTTATATGAGGCATGCCATGTATTTATCGTTCTGGGACTTGTTATATGAGGCATGTCATTTATTTGTCGTTCTGGGACTTGTTATATGAGGCATGTCATTTATTTATCGGTCCGGGTCTTGTTATATGAGGCATGTCATTTATTTATCGTTCTGGGGCTTGTTATATGAGGCATGGCATTTATTTATCGCTCTGGGACTTGTTATATGAGGCATGCCATTTATTTGTCGTTCTGGGGCTTTGTTATATGAGGCATGCCATTTATTTATCGTTCTGGGACTTGTTATATGAGACATGTCATTTATTTATCGTTCTGGGACTTGTTATATGAGACATGTCATTTATTTATCGTTCTGGGACTTGTTATATGAGACATGTCATTTATTTATCGTTCTGGGACTTGTTATATGAGGTATGCCATTTATTTGTCGTTCTGGGACTTGTTATATGAGGCATGTCATTTATTTATCGTCCCAGGACTTGTTATATGAGGCATGTCATTTATTTATCGTCCCAGGACTTGTTATATGAGGCATGTCATTTATTTATCGGTCCGGGGCTTGTTATATGAGGCATGTCATTTATTTATCGTCCCGGGCCTTGTTATATGAGACATGTCATTTATTTATCGTTCTGGGACTTGTTATATGAGGTATGCCATTTATTTGTCGTTCTGGGACTTGTTATATGAGGCATGTCATTTATTTGTCGTTCTGGGACTTGTTATATGAGGCATGTCATTTATTTGTCGTTCTGGGACTTGTTATATGAGGCATGTCATTTATTTGTCGTTCTGGGACTTGTTATATGAGGCATGCCATTTATTTGTCGTTCTGGGACTTGTTATATGAGGCATGTCATTTATTTGTCGTTCTGGGACTTGTTATATGAGGCATGCCATTTATTTGTCGTTCTGGGACTTGTTATATGAGGCATGCCATTTATTTGTCGTTCTGGGACTTTGTTATATGAGGCATGCCATTTATTTATCGTTCTTGGACTTGTTATATGAGGCATGTCATTTATTAGTCGTTCTGGGACTTGTTATATGAGGAATGCCATTTATTTATCGTTCTGGGGCTTGTTATATCATGCATGTCATTAATTTAAATGGCAAATAAAAGTTATCCTAAATCAATCGATCCTTGTGGTATGCCACTTACCACATTGTTCCATTCCGACTGATCTCCATTCACGTCGACCCTTTGTTTTCTTTCAAGTAAACCATCAGCTATCTAATAAGATGTTGGCGAGAGACTTTATCAAATACTTTTATAAAATCACAATGAATAACATCGATACATCCTCCGTTATCCAAATTATCTGAACGTTCATCAATAACCTTTAAAAGTTGTAACACCGTAGATTTGCCTTCAATGAAGCCATACTGCGATTGGTTGAAAAAATTTGTTTTCGCATGTGTATCAAAATTTCTCCATTATTTGTTATTCTATTACCTTGCACACAACTGTGGTGAAACAGACTGGCCAATTGTTTGAAGCCTCTTTCCAGTTTCCTTATTTAGCTCACCTGCATGATGGTCACATTGTCATATAAACATCCAAATCTTAGTCTGTAATTACTGTGTCACATTGTCATATAAACATCCCAATCATATTCTGTTATTACTGTGTCAAATGTAAGCATTGAACTGTTTTGCACGGTATTTACGATCTATTTGAATGACACAGCTTCGCAAGCAAACAACATAATGCGAGCCTTATCGACAGTCCACACAATTTTGTTCAATAGTTTGAACAGCGTATTGTCGAGTGCTGATTGGCAAACAAAGTAGTACTTTGAAATTTTAACAAACACTTCAATGTTATTCCACAATTAAGTATCAATACAAATGCGTATGATGTGTCTATAGGGGGATTTAAGTTTATCTTTAGAACTCTGAGCTGAAAGTAACATTTGAAATAGTTTCGATTTTTCCCCGGAACAAATTTCGCGTATGGATAAATACAGTGAACACCGTAAATCCGACTTTGCCCTCCACGAGGGAGTTTTTTTGGAAGTTAATTCGAACTTTTGTTTTTGCTCATTTTATGAAGAATCTATGGGAATCTGACTGCAGTCGGTTGATTCTATAACAGCCTCGTTATTTGACATATCGTGAGAAAATGAGGAAACCGTAGCTGCGAAACGCGTGAAACTGATAGCATTTGAAGTGAGTGATCTTGCGACGGAGCACAGGGGTTCGTTACAAATGTCTGGAATGTGTATGTGCTGTGACTCATATCAGTAGGTCTGTAACATATGTGCCAGTAGGTCTATAGAATATGTGTATTTCAGACATTTGTAACGAACCCCTGTTGATCAGTGCAGTGTAAAAGACGATATATCTGATAAATTGCATGAGCGTTAAAATTGTTTCCATTGCCGGCAATGGTGATTTCAACCGATGTGCATTTTGTACGATATTGCAGATCTTGGTCTTGTTTTAGTATTTTTTAATTTCTTATTTCTTTTGCACATAAATTTACAATTACATTGTCAAGTCTCACAATGCCATGCGATATTTCAACAGCGGTCATGTTTATTTACATTGAATATTGTAGTTCCAGTCAGTGTTGTATTAATACGCTAAGAATTGTGTCTCGTCAACGACACAGCTTTCAAAGAGGCTATATAGTGACAATGCCATGCAAATGTAAATACTGTCATATAAACATCAAAATCTTAGTATATATAATTACTCTGTCACATTGCCATATAAACATCAAAATCTTAATATATATAATTACTCTGTCACATTGCCATATAAACATCAAAATATTAGTATATGTAATTACTCTGTCACATTGCCATATAAACATCAAAATCTTAGTATATATAATTACTCTGTCACATTGCCATATAAACATCCCGATCTTAGTATATATAGTTACTCTGTCACATTGCCATATAAACATCCCAATCTTAGTATATATAATTACTCTGTCACATTGCCATATAAACATCCCAATCTTAGTATGTAATTACTCTGTCACATTGCCATATAAACATCCCAATGAGTTTTTTTATCTTGTTCTCAATGCATGTTAATTAAGTGTTCAGTCCCATGAATATTTCTTTTGAAAGGAAAAATTGTCCCGTAGTCGGGTAAGTTAGAAAAAAAGACAGTGTGTTCCTCTGACTATTTTCCCGGTCTAGATTATCCCAGAAATAAATACTTCCTTTTTCCTTATAAAATGCTGTGGTGGTAAATAATTACTGTAAATATGATTTGATCAGTTTCAACACGGACCTAGATAAAATCATATTTCTTGGTTTCAAAGCAAGGCACAGTCGAACTCCTAAGAAATTGCACAAATACTGCACCTCCCCCTCTTGTGGGCCCCCATTGTCACTGCTTGTGTTTATAAATGATACTGCTCGCTTCGAAACCGTCACGTGACATTATTGGCGTTATTTTTAATGGGGTTTTCGCGTACAAATCGAGTGGTCAAACTGGACAATTAGTATGGACTATGCATTCTGCGATAGTAAGGAAACACAACTGGCAGTGCAGACAACACATACATTCAAGAAATGAAATATTGCCTTTAACAATATGTCCCTTAAATTTCGATTTGATTATAACTGCCGTAGGCCTTGGCTACAGAACTACGTACCGTTCATCAGCTGGAGCGACGATATAGTGATTGGAGGTCCGCAAATAGAATCTCGGCCTGGCTGCATGTGTTGTGGCTGATATAAAAAAAAATCATCTTTGTTTGTTAACTTATTTTCAGAAAAGTTCTGCAAAGAGGTATGACGCTTAAGGTACGTTGAGCACCCATCTCAGTTCGCCGCCTTGACATAGTCTTAAAATACACAATTAATGACCACGTGTCGCATGTACGTGCATACGTTGATTCTGTGTCTAAAAATAGTACAGGTACGCTCACAGTGGAACAGATGTGAGGTCAACTCTAAAACTGTGAGTTTTTCGTGATATTTTGAATATTACAGGGAAATACAATCAAAAGACACGAAACATTCAATAAACATCAATTCAGCAGGTCAGTTGGTGTTTGACATATTGGGTTATTAAAGTTCAATAATTTTGATTCAAAGTTAACTTATTAAAGGCTGAAGAAAGCGTTTTCCTGTCATGTTATTTAAAAAGAAAGCATCCAATTAGCAGTTACATTTGCTCTGCAATGCCACTATATATCACTACCAAGGCCAGTTCCGTGTTATGAGACCATAACACAGGCGTAGTGATATCTCTACAGGTCCGATTAACTACCGGATCGCTGTTCCCCTCCGCACCAGCAGGCAGATAAGCAAAAAAAACAACACTATTATTAAAAAGTATCCACCGTTTTATGTAATACTATTATAAATTGTAAATCAAATATATTAATTGATTATATTATGGAAATTATAATCGATATTTTTCTTTTTATTTCTATATTTTTTACGGGAAAAATCACGAGACAACATTCCGTGAGCAATTCCATGGGCTATTCTAACTCTTGAACAATCACTGCGAAATTTGAATTTAAAAGTGCGTTGTGAACACTGAAAAATGAAAAATGTAAATATAAGCAGAACACTGAGATATTCTGAAGTTATCATTTTCTGATACCTTTACAACACTGAGATATTCTGAAGATATAATTTTCTGATACCTTTACAACACTGAGATATTCTGAAGTTATCATTTTCTGATACCTTTACAACACTGAGATATTCTAAAGTTATCATTTTCTGATACTTTTACAACACTGAGATATTCTGAAGTTATCATTTTCTGATACCTTTACAACACTGAGATATTCTGAAAATTACTAGTAATGGTCCTATTACACGAAACAGAATGTTGTGAAAGGCCTAAATATACATGGTCTTTTTTAACACAGGGAGACATCTAGCATGTTCAGGCAAAATTAGATAAATGCGACTAATATTATTCAATGAACAGTAACATACAAGTTACGTAGCTTACGTACATGTGATATTCGAACTGTCCACATTTCATATCTTTGTTCAAGTAGGAATGCAATAACCTATTTGGTTGACTACGTTTGTATTTAACTTTTCGGTAACAGCGCACGACAGTACCAACATACACACACTCAATCCATTTCTAGTCATTAACAAAAATTCTAACACTATATTAAAAATACATGATTTTTATTTTATGTTCTATTTAGTTAATAGTGTAGCTGCATATAATTATGATATGTACTGTTTTTAAGAAAGAAAAGATTGAGAGATAGAAGAATTAAAGGAAGAACAGAATCAACATAGAGAAAAAGAACTTGAATAAGAGGCAGAACGGGTCCATGCTGACATGACAAAGAACTTTGATGGATTTATTAAAAGAAATAACTCGTTCATGAGTAAAGTCTCTCATTAGTGTTATTTTTATTATAATAGTAGTATTGCCAGGGACTTTGACCAGTTTTTGTATCAACTATATTTCCATACACATACATATTGTAAATATTTGTAGAATATAGATATCATTATAGAGGATATAAAAATATGGCATTACAGCCTAAACATTGGTAACTGCATGCTTTGTGTCAAATACGTATGTAAAGGCGGGGAAACACCGATATTGTTGAAAGTAACAACTTTGACGTCATGTAAAAATTAACGCAAGGAACATATCCAAGATGTTTTTCTGAAGATGGACATTAGGATATAAAGTTTTTAAATGAAGAATCTGAACTTGCCGAAATAGAAAATAACAATTTGGGTTCTTGTTGGTCATGTTAAGGTCGAAACAGGGACAAGTGCGCCATACCTCTTAAGGATTTCCTTTCAGAAAAGATCAAAACTTTCCACTTCTAAGTCACAGTTTTGTCACTGGAACAGAGATCTTAGCTAACAAATGTTTCGATCAGCATTATCAGGTTGGTTTAAACTGTATTTATTCAAGTAATGAAATACACGGCATGAACAATACAAATCATATTAGCAAACATGATGAGGAAACAAGTACTGTGTACCTATATAAACCATTCTCATCTTTCTAACAAACTAGTGGCCTTATAGACTGCTAACAATTGATAATACTACAGGTACATGTAAACAAATGAAGATAAATATGTGATAAGGGACATGGTACGAAAGTTAAATCTATATTTCATGAAATGGAATTTTATCATTATGACAGCATTTGTGAGGCTTTCACAATTTCGTTTCATCAACATTTTAATACTTATATTGCTTAACCAAAACGTTTAGACTTGA
The DNA here is from genome assembly GCF_002113885.1 of Mizuhopecten yessoensis. Classification (NCBI taxonomy): domain Eukaryota; kingdom Metazoa; phylum Mollusca; class Bivalvia; order Pectinida; family Pectinidae; genus Mizuhopecten; species Mizuhopecten yessoensis. Next base: position 250,633 of record NW_018408377.1, on the reverse strand, counting down.
CAATGAAGTTTTTAACTCTCTCGAATATTTCTATATTTTGAGCTGTTGAGAGGTTAGAGTCTCCATAAAGCAATGCAATTGTAGAGACATGGTAAGAAAGGCGATCAAGGCATTTACGTCTGGGAGTTTCATACTTGTGACGATGTTTTAGGAAACGTTCGTTTGTTTCGAAGGCAGCAAGGCAAGAACAGATAGGACTCTCGACAAGATTTTTCTGGAAGAGATAATAATTCAAAGAACTACATTCCATGTGTGTCTGACATGGTGGATCTAACCAATACGGGAACCGTTATTGTAATAGGAAGGAATAGCAGCAACATTTTAGATTTAATAGTTCTTAAATCTAGAGATAGACGGATCAATTTTTAATGATTCTGGCAATTGATTCCATTATTCGATGCTTCATTGTAGCAGGAAGAAACGACTTTTGGTATGTAGTTGTTGTACAGCGAATGGTTCCACTAATATGTCGATGTCTTGTTCTGTAATCGTGAATGTCGGAGTTTGTTTGAGGTATGATGTCTCAAATATAGTGTTGGGGCCATGCCATGTTTCATTTTATATTTATTTATATAATGTAATGGTTGTTAAATCGAGTTTTGAGGGGTTTCCAGCCATTTCCTAGTATAAAGTAGCTTTTGTCCCAGCGGTAACTAAACGTGCGGCTTCTACTTATAAACTTTCTAGCAGTTCCAAACTAAATTCCCATATTTCAAAATTGGTCTAATGAAAAAAATATACATTCTATGGAGTGATAAAAAGCGTTAGCAGGTTAACATAGTCGTGGAAAATCAAGTCGTATACTGTTAAAAAAGTTATATTGGAATAACTTGATTCGTCCGTGATTTCGTTTATAAAAGCCTGCTTTTTTTTGTGATGTTGTCATCCCAATGGTAAACCGATGGTAGTTCCGCATCTTTGACATTTAAACATTTACACAGAAACGAGTGAATCCGAGGAACGGATCGAAAATAAGTAGTGTTTTATGTCTACCCTCAACACAAAGGGCCAATATATCTCGGTAAACGTGACAATTAGTCTAGGTCTTGTCACCAACACTTGTGACTCAGTCACGTTTTCACACTGGCGTACTCTTCCAGGAGAAGATGCACGTAGCTGCGGCCAGCGTGTGTGTTAGTGGTGAAATTTATTAAGAAGATTAACTTTTGAGAATAATTTTTCGGAGTGGTGGGTTGGTAAGTTAGGTTAGCCATGAATATGAAAAAGACTTCTTCGTTTTCAATAATGAGGACGATGCGAAAGTTGACATGTAATGACAAAATCTAGAAATGATATCGTAAATGCTCGGTCTGTTTAATGCGACACCGTCTAAAATACAAAAGTTGGTCAGATTAGAAAGGTTGTCAGATTATACAGGAACTCTTAGAGTGTTATTAACAGATGAGATAAGACTCAGCATTACGCTGTTTGTACTGCAGGTTGTCGGAATACTCTGGGGTTGAAATGAACGGGTTTTATTGTAAATCTCTATCATCATCACCATGCTCGTCAAAACCCTACCGTAACGGCGGCTGCCTTACAAATGTCAGCAGTACTTATGATGGTTACTTGTCATAATACAGCACTAGCTGTTTACAGAATTTTAGTGTAATGTTCGCTCTCAATATGAGTCTATACAACTTTGAGATTTTGATATTATTTGGTATTTTGCGTAGGTAGGTATATCGTTACTCTCCAGTTTGTTACTTTAAAGTAATTGTTCAGAAATGTAAAGTGTGGAGTTGAATTAGCACATTCACTTTACAGCGAATTGAGCGAAACTAACACAGTTGTGATTACACCTGGCGGGCCACACATAGCCGTTCGCTCGAACCTAAGTGGAACTTTTTATATATGGTATATTCCCTACGGTTAATGATTTTGCTTCATGACATCACAACAGGTCAATAAACCGATCTTTCTCCGGTCAGCTGTCATTCAAAAAGTTACAGGGGCGATAACACTAAGTGACTAGAAACACTTGACCCGTCATGTATATATGCTTAATGCGTTACCGATGTTCAGATTCCGTGCGATATTTTACAATGTCTGGATTAAACGGAAAGGTGAAGAAACAGATCGTTTTACCGCCTGAAGAATGTAACGCTTAACTTGTTTCAATAGCAGAAGAAGTCGACAAGATTAACGCCAGTATGCTGTGAAAAAAGATTTGATTTACAAACGCGTGTCCTGTCTCGAGGTGATTGCTTATTTACCTATTTTATACAGGTTGGTAGCTTAGGAAAAATAGCACGAAACTTTCACGTTGATGAGATACAAAGCTTACCAATCAGTGTGAATCCAACTTAAAAGTTAGTTTCGTATTTCTTTCATACTAATAAAATGAGTTCATTGCCTCTACCAGTGGTGGACCTCTCACCCTGTAGACGTCTCACAGTCCTCGAGCGTTCAACTCGAGAATTGTTACAATGACCACTCAACAATGACCACTCAACAATGACGAAGTGGTCAAAGTCTTACATGTCAGCCACTCAGCTATTCATGGGTGTTACACTGTCGTTTTCAATACTCCTCCTATTTTACATTCTAGTTTGCGGATTAAATATCATATTGAGTCACCTTCCGGTACGAGCGCTTGTCTTCAATCTTTGATCATTTTTTAATTAGGAGGCATAAGGGGAGGTGAGAGGGAGAGGGGGCACAACAGGGCATTTATACCTACGTTAGCAACTTGTAAAAAGTGTTTTCGTGTGAAAATGAACATGCTTTAAAAGAATCTTAGAATTGACCTGCTTTGAAACTCAAAGAAATATTTAAATAATTTTAATTCGGATCGAACATGAACTAAAAAGTTAAAAACAGAATAAAACAGAATTGCCGACAAAATAATCAAATCTGACTCATTGCTTGTAACACATCAGACACACCAGTGGAAAATTACACAGGCGTTGGATCGGCTTTTACGTATGAGGTAAGCAACTCCATTAGGATACAAAACTAGGGTACACTCGCAAAACACATCATCCAGGAATGACCTGGTTAGCTCCGTGGTGACTGGCCATGGTATTCCCCTTAGGTAAGATTTATATATAGTTCCAGGATATGCAAATGAGGATGGCTTCCATTCGTGTTTTCATTTCACCATGAAGGATTTTTTTGATTTTTGAATGAGTCACGGAGGTAGCTTTAGGTGAAAAAATGAAGCAAGCTTCGATAACTGCTATACATTTCCTGTATAATATGGTGCCTGATATAATACACAACGGAAATTTAGTTTGCTGTGGCCGACTGGTTAAGACATCAGCAGTCTACGATCACTAGCCCCCCCCCNCATGCAGGTACTGGCCGCTTATCATTAGTGTTTTCTTCGGGTACTGCGGCTTTTCTCCACCACCATATATCCTGGGACGTCCTTAAATGACCATATATAAGAATACATGTATTGTTCTGTCAAAACCATTTTATAAGAGCACTGCTGTAGGTCAAGTGTAAAAGTTCGATTTTATAGCATAAATTTATTGAGATAAACATCCAAACTCGTGCATGGAAGCAAAAGACATTCCAACCTAACACACATCATTTCTTTTGAAAAATTATTTTTTGCAGTTAATTTTCAGTTGAAAATATTTTTATTTTGTCAATCTGCTATGTAGTTCCTCCGGTGACATTTTCTAAAACAAAAAGAAGAATGTTCTGAAATAAAAGATGAGCCTACTGTTGTCATAACATTGTTAATGAATTCTTGCCTTGACAGACGGTTTCCGTCCTGTACGCATTGAATATTTAGCTCTATAATTTACCTTTTGTACGAATAATGTATAAAGGACAGTTTCTGAATGGCGCCATGTTTCCATTGAGTTAATTGACAAGATAACGCCATGGACTATTAAGTTATCATTGAAGTTGTTTAAGACACCTTGATTTTTAATGACAGGAGCGACGACAGTAAATTTCAACCCGTATATCTATTAAAAATTGCTCGGAGGCCAGTGTTAAGTATTGAGTGACGCTTTATAGACTCGACGCCATCTACTCGTTAGGTCTGTAATGATCTAAACGACTACCGTTTATTTCTTTTCAGTGATACAGGCGATGATCAGTTGTCCATGTTTTACAGCCGATTATTGCATTGATGTGTATCGTATGTCAGGACTTTACTATGGGAGTGGTTTTTTCTCGTTATCACATCATCAAGACATGTCGTAACGTAAGCACGTGGTTCTTAACTAATTTCGTTTGTATGTGGAGCAATTATAACATTCATCACTCATTTTGTGAATCAAAGTGTATCGGCTGTGTCGTACGACATGTTATTCCTAGATAAACTACTCGCACATAAATCTCGTATCGATCCTAGGAACCTACTCCAAAAGTGTTGACCCCTATTTTTGGAGAAGGTTTTAGTCTCAGTAAAAGTTTTGACCCCTCCATTCAGGAGGTTTGCCCCTCCTACCAAGTACTTCGCCTCCGTTCCGTGATGAGACAGAACCTTCGCGCTACATTATGCTACCTATTGTGCCGTGGTGTGTTCACCGATAGGGCTCGGTTTGTATGTGTTCAGTCTGTGTCACATCACAATAGGAGCTCTCTCTGTATGTGTTCAGTCTGTGTCACATCACAATAGGGGCTCTCTATGTATGTGTTCAGTCTGTGTCACATCACAATAGGAGCTCTCTCTGTACGTGTTCAGTCTGTGTCACATCACAATAGGGGCTCTCTATGTATGTGTTCAGTCTGTGTCACATCACAATAGGAGCTCTCTCTGTACGTGTTCAGTCTGTGTCACATCACAATAGGGGCTCTCTATGTATGTGCTCAGTCTGTGTCACATCACAATAGGGGTTCTCTCTGTATGTGTTCAGTCTCTGTCCCATAACGATAGGGATTATCGTTGTATGTGTTCAGTCTCTGTCCCATAACGATAGGGATTCTCGTTGTATGTGTTCAGTATGTGTCCCATAACGATAGGGATTCTCATTGTATGTGTTCAGTATGTGTCCCATAACGATAGGGATTCTCGTTGTATGTGTTCAGCTTTGTTCCATCACAATAGGGGGCTCTCTTTGTATGTGTTCAGTCTGTGTCCCATAACGATAGGGATTCTCGTTGTATGTGTTCAGTCTGTGTCCCATAACGATAGGGATTCTCGTTGTATGTGTTCAGTCTCTGTCACGTCACATCAAGTTTTAATGGAACATTGGGATAGCAGGTCGAGATTTGTTGGTACATTGGGAAAGCAGGTCAATGTTTGTTGGTACATTGGGATAGCAGGTCAAGGTTTGTTGGTAAATTGGGATAGCAGGTCAAGTCTTGTTGGTACATTGGGATAGCAGGTCAGGGTTTGTTGGTACGTTGGGATAGCAGGTCAAGATATTTTGGTACATTGGGATAGCAGGTCAAGTCTTGTTGGTACATTGGGATAGCAGATCAAGTTTTGTTGGTACATTGGGATAGCAGGTCTAGATATTTTGGTACTTTGGGATAGCTTGTCAAGTCTTGTTGGTACATTGGGATAGCAGATCAAGTTTTGTTGGTACATTGGGATAGCAGGTCTAGATATTTTGGTACTTTGGGATAGCTTGTCAAGTCTTGTTGGTACATTGGGATAGCAGGTCAAGATATTTTGGAACATTGGGATAGCAGGTCAAGTCTTGTTGGTACATTGGGATAGCAGATCAAGTTTTGTTGGTACATTGGGATAGCAGGTCAAGTCTTGTTGGTACATTGGGATAGCAGGTCAAGGTTTGTTGGTACGTTGGGATAGCAGGTCAGGGTTTGTTGGTACATTGGGATAGCATGTCAAGGTTTGTTGGTACGTTGGAATAGCAGGTCAGGGTTTGTTGGTACATTGGGATAGCAGGTCAAGATATTTTGGTACGTTGGGATAGCAGGTCAAGCTGTTTTGGTACGTTGGGATAGAAGGTCAGGGTTTGTTGGTACATTGGGATAGCAGGTCAAGATTTGTTGGTACATTGGGATAGCAGGTCAAGATATTTTGGTACATTGGGAAAGCAGATCAAGGTTTGTTGGTACATTGGCATAGCAGGTCAAGATATTTTGGTACATTGGGACAGCGGATCAAGGTTTGTTGGTACATTGGGACAGCAGATCAAGTTTTGTTGGTACATTGGGACAGCAGGTCGAGATTTGTTGGTACATTGGGAAAGCAGGTCAAGACTTGTTGGTACATTGGGATAGCAGGTCAGGGTTTGTTGGTACATTGGGACAGCAGGTCGAGATTTGTTGGTACATTGGGAAAGCAGGTCAATGTTTGTTGGTACATTGGGATAGCAGGTCAAGTGTTGTTGGTACATTGGGATAGCAGGTCAGGTTTTGTTGGTACATTGGGGCAGCAGGTCAAGATATTTTGGTACATTGGGAAAGCAGATCAAGGTTTGTTGGTACATTGGCATAGCAGGTCAAGATATTTTGGTACATTGGGATAGCAGGCCGAGATTTGTTGGTACATTGGGATATCAGGTCAAGGTTTGTTGGTACGTTGGGATAGCAGGTCAGGGTTTGTTGGTACATTGGGACAGCAGGTCGAGATTTGTTGGTACATTGGGAAAGCAGGTCAAGTCTTGTTGGTACATTGGGATAGCAGGTCAAGATATTTTGGTACATTGGGACAGCAGGTCAAGATATTTTGGGACATTGGGACAGCAGGTCAAGATATTTTGGGACATTGGGACAGCAGGTCAAGATATTTTGGTACATTTGGACAGCAGGTCAAGATATTTTGGTACATTGGGACAGCAGATCAAGGTTTGTTGGTACATTGGGACAGCAGATCAAGTTTTGTTGGTACATTGGGAAAGCAGGTCAAGTCTTGTTGGTACATTGGGATAGCAGGTCAGGTTTTGTTGGTACATTGGGACAGCAGGTCAAGATATTTTGGTACATTGGGAAAGCAGATCAAGGTTTGTTGGTACATTGGGACAGCAGATCAAGGTTTGTTGGTACATTGGGATTGCAGGTCAAGTCTTGTTGGTACATTGGGATAGCAGGTCAGGGTTTGTTGGTACATTAAGATAGCAGGTCAAGGTTTGTTGGTACATTGGGACAGCAGGTCAAGTTATTTTGGTACATTGGGACAGCAGATCAAGGTTTGTTGTTACATTGGGATTGCAGGTCAAGTCTTGTTGGTCCATTGGGATAGCAGGTCAGGGTTTGTTGGTACAATTTGTTGGTACGTTGGGATAGCAGGTCAGGGTTTTTTGGTACATTGGGATAGCAGGTCGAGGTTTGTTGGTACGTTGGGATAGCAGGGCAGGGTTTGTTGGTACATTGGGATAGTAGGTCAAGTTTTGTTGGTACATTGGGATAGCAGATCAAGTTTTGTTGGTACATTGGGATAGCAGGTCAGGGTTTGTTGGTACATTGGGATAGCAGGTCAAGATATTTTGGTACGTTGGGATAGCAGGTCAAGATGTTTTGGTACGTTGGGAAAGCAGGTCAGGGTTTGTTGGTACATTGGGATAGCAGGTCAAGTTTTGCTGGTACATTGGGATAGCAGGTCAAGTTTTGTTGGTGCATTGGGATAGCAGGTCAAGTCTTGTTGGTACATTGGGATAGCAGATCAAGTTTTGTTGGTACATTGGGATAGCAGGTCAAGGTTTGTTGGTACATTTGGATAGCAGGTCAAGTTTTGCTGGTACATTGGGATAGCAGGTCAAGTCTTGTTGGTACATTGGGATAGCAGGTCAGGTTTTGTTGGTACATTGGGACAGCAGGTCAAGGTTTGTTGGTACATTGGGATAGCAAGTCAAGTTTTGTTGGTACATTGGGATAGCAGGTCAGCGTTTGTTGGTACTTTGGGATAGCAGATCAAGTCTTGTTGGTACATTGGGACAGCAGGTCAGAGTTTGTTGGTACATTGGGATAGCAGATCAAGCCTTGTTGGTACATTGGGATAGCAGGTCGAGATTTTTTGGTACGTTGGGACAGCAGGTCAGAGTTTGTTGGTACATTGGGAAAGCAGGTCCAGTCTTGTTGGTACATTGGGATAGCAGGTCAGGTTTTGTTGGTACATTGGGACAGCAGGTCAAGGTTTGTTGGTACATTGGGATGGCAAGTCAAGTTTTGTTGGTACATTGGGATAGCAGGTCAGCGTTTGTTGGTACTTTGGGATAGCAGATCAAGTCTTGTTGGTACATTGGGACAGCAGGTCAGAGTTTGTTGGTACGTTGGGATAGCAGGTCAAGGTTTGTTGGTACGTTGGGATAGCAGGTCAGGGTTTGTTGGTACATTGGGATAGCAGATCAAGTTTTGTTGGTACATTGGGATAGCAGGTCAGCGTTTGTTGGTACATTGGGATAGCAGATCAAGTCTTGTTGGTACATTGGGATAGCAGGTCGAGATTTTTTGGTACGTTGGGACAGCAGGTCAGAGTTTGTTGGTACATTGGGACAGCAGATCAAGTCTTGTTGGTACATTGGGACAGCAGGTCAGAGTTTGTTGGTACGTTGGGACAGCAGGTCAAGTCTTGTTGGTATATTGGGGATAGCGGATCAAGTTCTTTTGGTAAATTTGGGACAGCAGGTCAGAGTTTGTTGGTACATTGGGATAGCAGGTCAAGTCATGTTGGTACATTGGGACAACAGGCCAAGCTTTGTTTATTGGGAAAGCAGGTCAAGTTTTGTGTGTACATTAGGACAGCAGGACAAGTTTTGTTGGTCCTGGGGACAGCAGGCCAAGCTTTGTTGGTACATTGGGAAAACAGGTCAAGTTTTGTGTGTACATTAGGACAGCAGGACAAGTTTTGTTTGCACATTAGGACAGCAGGTCAAGTTTTGTGGGTACATTAGGACAACAGATCAAGTTTTGTCTAGTCCTATCTTGTTTGTGGAGTTAAATTACCTGTCTAGTTGTATCTTGTTTGTGGAGTTAAACCTGTCTAGTCCTTTTTGTTTGTGGAATAAAACCTGTCTAGTCCTATCTTGTTTGTGGAGTAAAACCTGTCTAGTCCTATCTTATTTGTGGAGTGAAACCTGTCTAGTCCTGTCTTGTTTGTGGAGTAAAACCTGTCTAGTCCTTTCTTGTTTGTGGAGTTAAACCTGTCTAGTGCTATCTTGTTTGTGGAGTAAAACCTGTCTAGTCCTTTCTTGTTTGTGGAGTTAAACCTGTCTAGTTCTATCTTGTTAGTGGAGTTAAACCTGTCTAGTCCTATCTTGTTTGTGGAGTAAAACCTGTCTAGTCCTTTGTTGTTTGTGGAGTTAAACCTGTCTAGTGCTATCTTGTTTGTGGAGTAAAACATGTCTAGTCCTGTCTTCTTTGTGGAATAAAACCTGTCTAGTCCTATCCTGTTTGTGGAGTAAAACCTGTCTAGTCCTTTGTTGTTTGTGGAGTTAAACCTGTCTAGTGCCATCTTGTTTGTGGAGTAAAACCTGTCTAGTCCTATCTTGTTTGTGGAATAAAACATGCCTAGTGCTATCTTGTTGGTGGAGTAAAACATGTCTAGTCCTGTCTTGTTTGTGGAATAAAACCTGTCTAGTCCTATCTTGTTTGTGGAATAAAACATGCCTAGTGCTATCTTGTTTGTGGAGTAAAACCTGTCTAGTCCTTTCTTGTTTGTGAAATAAAACATGCCTAGTGCTATCTTTTTGTGGAGTAAAACCTGTCTAGTCCTGTCTTGTTTGTGGAATAAAACATGTCTAGTCCTATCTTGTTTGTGGAGTAAAACCTGTCTAGTCCTATCTTGTATGCGGAGTAAAACCTGTCTAGTCCTATCTTGTTTGTGGAATAAAACATGCCTAGTGCTATCTTGTTTGTGGAGTAAAACCTGTCTAGTCCTATCTTGTTTGTGGAATAAAACATGCCTAGTGCTATCTTGTTTGTGGAGTAAAACCTGTCTAGTCCTATCTTGTTTGTGGAATAAAACATGCCTAGTCCTATCTTGTTTGTGGAGTAAAACCTGTCTAGTCCTGTCTTGTTTGTGGAATAAAACATGTCTAGTCCTATCTTGTTTGTGGAGTAAAACCTGTCTAGTCCTATCTTGTTTGTGGAATAAAACATGCCTAGTGCTATCTTGTTTGTGGAGTAAAACCTGTCTAGTCCTATCTTGTTTGTGGAATAAAACATGCCTAGTGCTATCTTGTTTGTGGAGTAAAACCTGTCTAGTCCTATCTTGTTTGTGGAATAAAACATGCCTAGTCCTATCTTGTTTGTGGAGTAAAACCTGTCTAGTCCTGTCTTGTTTGTGGAATAAAACATGTCTAGTCCTATCTTGTTTGTGGAGTAAAACCTGTCTAGTCCTATCTTGTTTGTGGAATAAAACATGCCTAGTGCTATCTTGTTTGTGGAGTAAAACCTGTCTAGTCCTATCTTGTTTGTGGAATAAAACATGCCTAGTCCTATCTTGTTTGTGGAGTAAAACCTGTCTAGTCCTGTCTTGTTTGTGGAATAAAACATGTCTAGTCCTATCTTGTTTGTGGAGTAAAACCTGTCTAGTCCTATCTTGTTTGTGGAATAAAACATGCCTAGTGCTATCTTGTTTGTGGAGTAAAACCTGTCTAGTCCTATCTTGTTTGTGGAATAAAACATGCCTAGTCCTATCTTGTTTGTGGAGTAAAACCTGTCTAGTCCTGTCTTGTTTGTGGAATAAAACATGTCTAGTCCTATCTTGTTTGTGGAGTAAAACCTGTCTAGTCCTATCTTGTTTGTGGAATAAAACATGCCTAGTGCTATCTTGTTTGTGGAGTAAAACCTGTCTAGTCCTATCTTGTTTGTGGAATAAAACATGCCTAGTGCTATCTTGTTTGTGGAGTAAAACCTGTCTAGTCCTATCTTGTTTGTGGAATAAAACATGCCTAGTGCTATCTTGTTTGTGGAGTAAAACCTGTCTAGTCCTATCTTGTTTGTGGAATAAAACATGCCTAGTGCTATCTTGTTTGTGGAGTAAAACCTGTCTAGTCCTATCTTGTTTGTGGAATAAAACATGCCTAGTGCTATCTTGTTTGTGGAGTAAAACCTGTCTAGTCCTATCTTGTTTGTGGAATAAAACATGCCTAGTGCTATCTTGTTTGTGGAGTAAAACCTGTCTAGTCCTATCTTGTTTGTGGAATAAAACATGCCTAGTGCTATCTTGTTTGTGGAGTAAAACCTGTCTAGTCCTATCTTGTTTGTGGAATAAAACATGCCTAGTGCTATCTTGTTTGTGGAGTAAAACCTGTCTAGTCCTATCTTGTTTGTGGAATAAAACATGCCTAGTGCTATCTTGTTTGTGGAGTAAAACCTGTCTAGTCCTATCTTGTTTGTGGAATAAAACATGCCTAGTGCTATCTTGTTTGTGGAGTAAAACCTGTCTAGTCCTATCTTGTTTGTGGAATAAAACATGCCTAGTGCTATCTTGTTTGTGGAGTAAAACCTGTCTAGTCCTATCTTGTTTGTGGAATAAAACATGCCTAGTCCTATCTTGTTTGTGGAGTAAAACCTGTCTAGTCCTGTCTTGTTTGTGGAATAAAACATGTCTAGTCCTATCTTGTTTGTGGAGTAAAACCTGTCTAGTCCTATCTTGTTTGTGGAATAAAACATGCCTAGTGCTATCTTGTTTGTGGAGTAAAACCTGTCTAGTCCTATCTTGTTTGTGGAATAAAACATGCCTAGTGCTATCTTGTTTGTGGAGTAAAACCTGTCTAGTCCTATCTTGTTTGTGGAATAAAACATGCCTAGTGCTATCTTGTTTGTGGAGTAAAACCTGTCTAGTCCTATCTTGTTTGTGGAATAAAACATGCCTAGTGCTATCTTGTTTGTGGAGTAAAACCTGTCTAGTCCTATCTTGTTTGTGGAATAAAACATGCCTAGTGCTATCTTGTTTGTGGAGTAAAACCTGTCTAGTCCTATCTTGTTTGTGGAATAAAACATGCCTAGTGCTATCTTGTTTGTGGAGTAAAACCTGTCTAGTCCTATCTTGTTTGTGGAATAAAACATGCCTAGTCCTATCTTGTTTGTGGAGTAAAACCTGTCTAGTCCTGTCTTGTTTGTGGAATAAAACATGTCTAGTCCTATCTTGTTTGTGGAGTAAAACCTGTCTAGTCCTATCTTGTTTGTGGAATAAAACATGCCTAGTGCTATCTTGTTTGTGGAGTAAAACCTGTCTAGTCCTATCTTGTTTGTGGAATAAAACATGCCTAGTGCTATCTTGTTTGTGGAGTAAAACCTGTCTAGTCCTATCTTGTTTGTGGAATAAAACATGCCTAGTGCTATCTTGTTTGTGGAGTAAAACCTGTCTAGTCCTATCTTGTTTGTGGAATAAAACATGCCTAGTGCTATCTTGTTTGTGGAGTAAAACCTGTCTAGTCCTATCTTGTTTGTGGAATAAAACATGCCTAGTGCTATCTTGTTTGTGGAGTAAAACCTGTCTAGTCCTATCTTGTTTGTGGAATAAAACATGCCTAGTGCTATCTTGTTTGTGGAGTAAAACCTGTCTAGTCCTATCTTGTTTGTGGAATAAAACATGCCTAGTGCTATCTTGTTTGTGGAGTAAAACCTGTCTAGTCCTGTCTTGTTTGTGGAATAAAACATGTCTAGTCCTATCTTGTTTGTGGAGTAAAACCTGTCTAGTCCTATCTTGTTTGTGGAATAAAACATGCCTAGTGCTATCTTGTTTGTGGAGTAAAACCTGTCTAGTCCTATCTTGTTTGTGGAATAAAACATGCCTAGTGCTATCTTGTTTGTGGAGTAAAACCTGTCTAGTCCTATCTTGTTTGTGGAATAAAACATGCCTAGTGCTATCTTGTTTGTGGAGTAAAACCTGTCTAGTCCTATCTTGTTTGTGGAATAAAACATGCCTAGTGCTATCTTGTTTGTGGAGTAAAACCTGTCTAGTCCTATCTTGTTTGTGGAATAAAACATGCCTAGTGCTATCTTGTTTGTGGAGTAAAACCTGTCTAGTCCTATCTTGTTTGTGGAATAAAACATGCCTAGTGCTATCTTGTTTGTGGAGTAAAACCTGTCTAGTCCTATCTTGTTTGTGGAATAAAACATGCCTAGTGCTATCTTGTTTGTGGAGTAAAACCTGTCTAGTCCTATCTTGTTTGTGGAATAAAACATGCCTAGTGCTATCTTGTTTGTGGAGTAAAACCTGTCTAGTCCTATCTTGTTTGTGGAATAAAACATGCCTAGTGCTATCTTGTTTGTGGAGTAAAACCTGTCTAGTCCTGTCTTGTTTGTGGAATAAAACATGTCTAGTCCTATCTTGTTTGTGGAGTAAAACCTGTCTAGTCCTATCTTGTTTGTGGAATAAAACATGCCTAGTGCTATCTTGTTTGTGGAGTAAAACCTGTCTAGTCCTATCTTGTTTGTGGAATAAAACATGCCTAGTGCTATCTTGTTTGTGGAGTAAAACCTGTCTAGTCCTATCTTGTTTGTGGAATAAAACATGCCTAGTGCTATCTTGTTTGTGGAGTAAAACCTGTCTAGTCCTATCTTGTTTGTGGAATAAAACATGCCTAGTGCTATCTTGTTTGTGGAGTAAAACCTGTCTAGTCCTATCTTGTTTGTGGAATAAAACATGCCTAGTGCTATCTTGTTTGTGGAGTAAAACCTGTCTAGTCCTATCTTGTTTGTGGAATAAAACATGCCTAGTGCTATCTTGTTTGTGGAGTAAAACCTGTCTAGTCCTATCTTGTTTGTGGAATAAAACATGCCTAGTGCTATCTTGTTTGTGGAGTAAAACCTGTCTAGTCCTATCTTGTTTGTGGAATAAAACATGCCTAGTGCTATCTTGTTTGTGGAGTAAAACCTGTCTAGTCCTGTCTTGTTTGTGGAATAAAACATGTCTAGTCCTATCTTGTTTGTGGAGTAAAACCTGTCTAGTCCTATCTTGTTTGTGGAGTAAAACATGCCTAGTCCTATCTTGTTTGTGGAGTAAAACATGTCTAGTCCTATCTTGTTTGTGGAGTAAAATCTGTCTAGTCCTATCTTGTTTGTGGAGTAAAACCTGTCTAGTTCTATCTTGTTTGTGGAGTAAAACCTGTCTAGTCCTATCTATTTTGTGGAGTAAAACATGTTTAGTCCTATCTTGTTTGTGGAGTAAAACCTGTCTAGTCCTATCTTGCTTGTGGAGTAAACCTGTCTAGTCCTTTTTTGTTTGTGGAGTAAAACCTGTCTAGTCCTTTATTGTTTGTGGAGTAAAACATGTTTAGTCCTTTATTGTTTGTGGGGTTAAACCTGTCTAGTCCTATCTTGTTTGTGGAATTAAAACTGTCTAGTCCTATATGCACGTAAAATGCAAAAGATTTTCGCAATCATAGAGTCACTTTTTCCTTATTCATGAGGTTGACGTCAGTCACGTGCCAAAACATGTGGTGTTGATTTGCGGACGTTTACATCATGAGTATAAAAAATGTGTCTCTATCACAATAACCCTAACCATATTAATACAACGTTCTTTGATGGCGGAAAAATTGAAATATTTTTATTTATATATTGTATTGACAAGCAAATACCTGTATCAAACATTTTATCAGATCTGTCATCAGAATGCTATATCTAGCTATGGAACTTCCGTGGCTGCTGTGAATATAATTCTGTTCACTTTATCTTAGATAGTTTGAAATTGGCATATACATGTAAACAGAACGTGCCTGACTAGCAACAGACGGCATGGCGTGTCTCACAAGTGGTCGAAGACACGGAATTCTATTGTTGTTTGGGGCTTACTATTATTGAGTCTTCATTATTTGTTGATGGAGATACGATTGTCTAGTGGTAAGACGCCGGGCTTGTGACCGAAGGGTTGCGGGTTCGAGTCGCGACACGGCACTGTGTTGTATCCTTGAGCAAGATACTTTACTCCGCTTGTTCCAGTCTACTCAGCTGTAAATGAGTACGTGGTTGGGCAGTGCTAAAATTGTTGAATTCTAGATGTGAGTGCTGAAATGGCAGCACTGGCTGTATGCTCCCCAACGAGTTGAGAAAGATATTGGCTGGTTGCAAAGGTCCTTAAAACCATGGATAATAATTTGTGAACCGCTTTGAGGCGGTCTACGAACTAGGTTGTGATAAAGCGGTATATAAGAACCTCAAACTATTATTAATATTATGTTGTCGTTATTGATTTCCCGTTGTTTCTATCATTGCCTATATTGATTTCCTTTTCTTTCCTATTGATGCTATGGCATCACCTTGATGAACTCTAATAAAATTAGAAAACTAATCGGTACATCTCTCTGTGGCCAGGAGGCCATTCCACTTTACCATCAGGCTGTCATGTATTATTTCAAACGTGCACACACATCAGCGAGGATAACAGTTTGCCATTTTCGATTATTATTCATGGGAAAACTTGAAATTGTCAAATTACTTCCAGCTTAAGTTGTACACAAACGACACTTAGTTATTTAAAAAAAATATATATATATATATAAATAATTTTGATTTTTTTGTTTACTGATTTCAAGCATTCGAGTTCGAAATGTGTTAATACCGAAGGTAACGCCGTGCCAGTAAACGTAGCAGTGTCGTTTATAATACCCACCTACGTCGTAATGACACACTATTGGTCACCACTGATGACGAATACATGTCCGAGCGGGGACAGTAACGTAAACTCTCAGCCGAACGCCTCAGGTTAACACATACACATGTGTGTGAAGCATTTATCAATATGACGTTACAGTTCCTCACCTGTGGCGCTAGAATACATAATAAATGTTTCCGGGTTTGTCAATGATTCATCGACACACCTGTACAGGGCCTTCACACATCACCTTTTGTTTTGGTTAATATTGTGTAAATGCTGGATGTTACTCCGTAGTACTTCCAGCTAGCCAGTTTACGATTCTGAATCATCTTCTGTTTTCCGATGTTATAACGGTTCGAGGTGTCTGATATGTTACACTGCTGCTGTTACAGACTGGGCAGCTCTTCGTAGGAGTTTCTCAAGTGTGTCTATGTCCTTACACTGCTGTCTCTGCTGTAGTCTGCTGTACTTTCTCAAGTGTGTGTATGTTCTTACACTGCTGTCTCTAGTGTAGTCTGCTGTACTTTCTCAAGTGTGTGTATGTCCTTACACTGCTGTCTCTTCTGTATCTCAAGTGTGGGTATGTCCTGACACTGCTGTCTCTGCTGTAGTCTGCTGTACTTTCTCAAGTGTTGGTACGTCTTTACACTGCTGTTTCTGCTGTTTCTGCTGTACTTTCTCAAGTGTGGGTATGTCCTCACACTGCTGTAGTCTGCTGTAGTCTGCTGTACTTTCTCAAGTGTGGGTACGTCCTTACACTGCTGTCTCTGCTGTTGTCTGCTGTACTTTCTCAAGTGTGTGTATGTCCTTACACTGCTGTCTCTGCTGTAGTCTGCTGTACTTTCTCAAGTGTGGGTATGTCCTTACACTGCTGTCTCTGCTGTAGTCTGCTGTACTTTCTCAAGTGTGGGTATGTCCTTACACTGCTGTCTCTGCTGTAGTCTGCTGTACTTTCTCAAGTGTGGGTATGTCCTTACACTGCTGTCTCTGCTGTAGTCTGCTGTACTTTCTCAAGTGTGGGTATGTCCTTACACTGCTGTCTCTGCTGTAGTCTGCTGTACTTTCTCAAGTGTGGGTATGTCCTTACACTGCTGTCTCTGCTGTAGTCTGCTGTACTTTCTCAAGTGTGGGTATGTCCTTACACTGCTGTCTCTGCTGTAGTCTGCTGTACTTTCTCAAGTGTGGGTATGTCCTTACACTGCTGTCTCTGCTGTAGTCTGCTGTACTTTCTCAAGTGTGGGTATGTCCTTACACTGCTGTCTCTGCTGTAGTCTGCTGTACTTTCTCAAGTGTGGGTATGTCCTTACACTGCTGTCTCTGCTGTAGTCTGCTGTACTTTCTCAAGTGTGGGTATGTCCTTACACTGCTGTCTCTGCTGTAGTCTGCTGTACTTTCTCAAGTGTGGGTATGTCCTTACACTGCTGTCTCTGCTGTAGTCTGCTGTACTTTCTCAAGTGTGGGTATGTCCTTACACTGCTGTCTCTGCTGTAGTCTGCTGTACTTTCTCAAGTGTGGGTATGTCCTTACACTGCTGTCTCTGCTGTAGTCTGCTGTACTTTCTCAAGTGTGGGTATGTCCTTACACTGCTGTCTCTGCTGTAGTCTGCTGTACTTTCTCAAGTGTGGGTATGTCCTTACACTGCTGTCTCTGCTGTAGTCTGCTGTACTTTCTCAAGTGTGGGTATGTCCTTACACTGCTGTCTCTGCTGTAGTCTGCTGTACTTTCTCAAGTGTGGGTATGTCCTTACACTGCTGTCTCTGCTGTAGTCTGCTGTACTTTCTCAAGTGTGGGTATGTCCTTACACTGCTGTCTCTGCTGTAGTCTGCTGTACTTTCTCAAGTGTGGGTATGTCCTTACACTGCTGTCTCTGCTGTAGTCTGCTGTACTTTCTCAAGTGTGTGTATGTCCTTACACTGCTGTCTCTGCTGTATTCTGCTGTACTTTCTCAAGTGTGGGTATGTCCTTACACTGCTGTTTCTGCTGTAGTCTGCTGTACTTTCTCAAGTGTGGGTATGTCCTTACACTGCTGTCTCTGCTGTAGTCTGCTGTACTTTCTCAAGTGTGGGTATGTCCTTACACTGCTGTCTCTGCTGTAGTCTGCTGTACTTTCTCAAGTGTGGGTATGTCCTTACACTGCTGTCTCTGCTGTAGTCTGCTGTACTTTCTCAAGTGTGGGTATGTCCTTACACTGCTGTCTCTGCTGTAGTCTGCTGTACTTTCTCAAGTGTGGGTATGTCCTTACACTGCTGTCTCTGCTGTAGTCTGCTGTACTTTCTCAAGTGTGGGTATGTCCTTACACTGCTGTCTCTGCTGTAGTCTGCTGTACTTTCTCAAGTGTGGGTATGTCCTTACACTGCTGTCTCTGCTGTAGTCTGCTGTACTTTCTCAAGTGTGGGTATGTCCTTACACTGCTGTCTCTGCTGTAGTCTGCTGTACTTTCTCAAGTGTGGGTATGTCCTTACACTGCTGTCTCTGCTGTAGTCTGCTGTACTTTCTCAAGTGTGGGTATGTCCTTACACTGCTGTCTCTGCTGTAGTCTGCTGTACTTTCTCAAGTGTGGGTATGTCCTTACACTGCTGTCTCTGCTGTAGTCTGCTGTACTTTCTCAAGTGTGGGTATGTCCTTACACTGCTGTCTCTGCTGTAGTCTGCTGTACTTTCTCAAGTGTGGGTATGTCCTTACACTGCTGTCTCTGCTGTAGTCTGCTGTACTTTCTCAAGTGTGGGTATGTCCTTACACTGCTGTCTCTGCTGTAGTCTGCTGTACTTTCTCAAGTGTGGGTATGTCCTTACACTGCTGTCTCTGCTGTAGTCTGCTGTACTTTCTCAAGTGTGGGTATGTCCTTACACTGCTGTCTCTGCTGTAGTCTGCTGTACTTTCTCAAGTGTGGGTATGTCCTTACACTGCTGTCTCTGCTGTAGTCTGCTGTACTTTCTCAAGTGTGGGTATGTCCTTACACTGCTGTCTCTGCTGTAGTCTGCTGTACTTTCTCAAGTGTGGGTATGTCCTTACACTGCTGTCTCTGCTGTAGTCTGCTGTACTTTCTCAAGTGTGGGTATGTCCTTACACTGCTGTCTCTGCTGTAGTCTGCTGTACTTTCTCAAGTGTGGGTATGTCCTTACACTGCTGTCTCTGCTGTAGTCTGCTGTACTTTCTCAAGTGTGGGTATGTCCTTACACTGCTGTCTCTGCTGTAGTCTGCTGTACTTTCTCAAGTGTGGGTATGTCCTTACACTGCTGTCTCTGCTGTAGTCTGCTGTACTTTCTCAAGTGTGGGTATGTCCTTACACTGCTGTCTCTGCTGTAGTCTGCTGTACTTTCTCAAGTGTGGGTATGTCCTTACACTGCTGTCTCTGCTGTAATCTGCTGCACTTTCTCAAGTGTGGGTATGTCCTTACACTGCTGTCTCTGCTGTAATCTGCTGCACTTTCTCAAGTGTGGGTATGTCCTTACACTGCTGTCTCTGCTGTAATCTGCTGCACTTTCTCAAGTGTGTGTATGTCCTAACACTGCTGTCTCTGCTGTAATCTGCTGTACTTTCTCAAGTGTGGGTATGTCCTTACACTGCTGTTTCTGATGTAGTCTGCTCTACTTTCTCAAGTGTGTGTATGTCCTTACACCGCTGTCTCTGCTGTAGTCTGCTGTACCTTCTCAAGTGTGGGTATGTCCTTACACTGCTGTCTCTGCTGTAGTCTGCTGTACTTTCTCCGGTGTGGGTATGTCGTTTTGAAGACGGTGTCCCTGACAGTGGAGCTTTACTCTAGTGGTAACACCTGAACATCTATTGTCATGTACCTATACTGTACCATAACCTTCCAATTGCCCAATGATGGTGATGTTGATGCTAAGGCAAAACAATGCATGTTTCAGGTGGGGTACCGGAAACATACATTTTAATATTTCAAACTAAAATCCCATATTAATATTCATGAATGTTTTGTGATTCGTTTTTCATTTCTAAAATTAGCTCACAGTAGGTACATACAGGCGAACCGCTAGTCCTAACAGTTCATCAATACAGTAGGTTTACATAGGCGAACCGCTAGTCCTAACAGCTCATCAATACAGTAGGTTTACATAGGCGAACCGCTAGTCCTAACAGCTCATTGTCACATAGACGAACCGCTAGTCTTAACAACTCAACGCTTGTCTTAACAACCCCCAAATACAATAAATTTATTTACGGCCACAAGACAAAACACTAGGAACGTTAAATACCCTAGGAACACGTAAAGCACATTGCAGAGTAGGAACAGACAAGAAAAGACCCAGTGTTTCGATTGATGCAGCAGTATGTACTTGTCCTGCAGTTTCCCACCAGACTCTAATTAAAACCCAGTAATGACGGATGTTTTGTTGTAGGTACGGCCTCTATCTAAGTAAATGATCACTTGGTACACGGACTACACATTCTACTACATAACCACATGTGTTTTGCTCGTAGTGTCTTTTTTTCCTTTTTCTTGTTTTACTCGTGAGTAATTAATGACACATTGTGAGGATGAGTCTTGGTTTTTCCTCATTCTGTACTGAATTTGTCACTTTCATGATTAGTACATTCATTTCCGTTCCTCAGTGCATTCTATTACATGTATTCCCTATGGACGTCCTTGTGGTTGTTTCATCTAAGGCTTTGATTCATTCAGACTATGAATTTTCGTCCCATATGCATTGAGTATGAATCAGATTGGACTACTTACATCGGTCATGACAGTTCAAAATAGTGTCTCAAACACGTCGAGCGATTTTGCCATTTTAGTTTTCAAATTTGTAATCAATTTTCAGATGACGGCATAGCCCACCGTAAATAATTTAATACAAATACGTCCTGTGTGGTTAGGGACGTTATTGTTTATAATAAAACATATTTCAGTCTTTTTGAAGCTTTTTTTAAAACCAACTTTATTAAATAATAATAACATGATTTCGCTAATCTAAGAAATCACGACCAGATATATACATATACGCGACACAACTCGATTAATCGTGATTATCTCTGTCGGGGTTTCTCCGGTCTTGATGTTCTATAATTATAACTACCCTGTCGGGGTTTTCTCCGGTCCTGATGTTCCATAAACTACCCTGTCGGGGTTTTCTCCGGTCCTGATGTTCCATAAACTACCCTTTCGGGGTTTTCTCCGGTCCTGATGTTCTATAAGCTACCCTGTCAGGGTTTTCTCCGGTCCTGATGTTCCATAAACTACCCTTTCGGGGTTTTCTCCGGTCCTGATGTTCTATAAGCTACCCTGTCAGGGTTTTCTCCGGTCCTGATGTTCCATAAACTACCCTTTCGGGGTTTTCTCCGGTCCTGATGTTCTATAAGCTACCCTGTCAGGGTTTTCTCCGGTCCTGATGTTCCATAAACTACCCTTTCGGGGTTTTCTCCGGTCCTGATGTTCTATAAGCTACCCTGTCAGGGTTTTCCCCGGTCCTGATGTTCCATAAACTACCCTTTCGGGGTTTTCTCCGGTCCTGATGTTCTATAAACTACCCTGTCAGGGTTTTCTCCAGTCCTGATGTTCTATAAACTATCCTGTCAGGGTTTTCTCCGGTCCTGATGTTCCATAAACTACTCTGTCGGGGTTTTCTCTGGTCCAAAAATTACACAAAATTACACGGTCTCACCTGTACATAAAAACTCTAAAATATCACATGGACACACATGTACATGAACACTATATAAATATCACATGGACACACCTGTACATAAACACCCTCAAATATCACATGGACACACCTGTACATGGACACTCTAAAATATCACATGGACACACCTGTACATAAACAGCCTCAAAGATTACACGGTCTCACTTGTACATAAACACTTTAAAATATCACATGGACATACCTGTGCATAAACACTCTCAAAAAATTGCACGGTCTCACCTGTACATAAACACTCTCAAAGATCACATGGACATACCTGTACATAAACACTCTCAAATATCACATGGACACACCTGTACATAAACACTCTAAAATATCACATGGACACACCTGTACATAAACACTCTCAAATATCACATGGACATACCTGTGCATAAACACTCTCAAAAAATTGCACGGTCTCACCAGTACATAAACACTCTCAAAGATCACATGGACATACCTGTACATAAACACTCTCAAATATCACATGGACACACCTGTACATAAACACTCTAAAATATCACATGGACACACCTGTACATAAACACTCTCAAATATCACATGGACATACCTGTGCATAAACACTCTCAAAAAATTGCACGGACTCACCTGTACATAAACACTCTCAAAGATCACATGGACATACCTGTACATAAACACTCTCAAATATCACATGGACACACCTGTACATAAACACTCTAAAATATCACATGGACACACCTGTACATAAACACTCTCAAATATCACATGGACATACCTGTACATAAACACTCTCAAATATCACATGGACACACCTGTACATAAACACTCTCATATATCACATGGTCTCACCTGTACATAACACTCTCAAATATCACATGGACACACCTGTACATAAACACTCTAAAATATCACATGGTCTCACCTGTACATAACACTCTCAAATATCACATGGACACACCTGTACATAAACACTCTAAAATACCACATGGACACACCTGTACATAAACACTCTCAAATATCACATGGACACACCTGTACATAAACACTCTAAAATATCACATGGTCTCACCTGTACATAAACACTCTCAAATATCACATGGACAAACCTGTACATAAACAGTCTCAAAGATCACACGGACGCACATGCACATAAACACTCTCAAAGATCACATGGACATACCTGTACATAAACACTCTCAAATATCACATGGACACACCTGTACATAAACCCTCAAAAATACCACATGGACACACCTGTACAAAAACAGCCACAAAGATTACACGGTTTCACCTGTACATAAACACTTTAAAATATCACATGGGCACACCTGTGCATAACACTCTCAAAAAATTACACGGTCTCACCTGTACATAAACGCTCTCAAAGATCACATGGATACACCTGTACATAAACACTCCCAAATATCACATGGACACACCTGTACATAAACCCTCAAAAATACCACATGGACACACCTGTACATAAACACTCTAAAATATCACATGGACACACCTGTACATAAACAGTCTAAAATATCACACGGTCTCACCTGTACATAACACTCTCAAATTTCACATGGACACACATGTACATAGACACTCTAAAATACCACATGGACACACCTGTACATAAACAGCCTCAAAGATTACACGGTTTCACCTGTACATAAACACTTTAAAATATCACATGGACACACCTGTGCATAACACTCTCAAAAAATTACACGGTCTCACCTGTACATAAACGCTCTCAAAGATCACATGGATACACCTGTACATAAACACTCCCAAATATCACATGGACACACCTGTACATAGACACTCTAAAATACCACATGGACACACCTGTGCATAACCCTCTCAAAAAATTACACAGACTCACCTGAACATAAACGCTCTCAAAGGTCACATGGATACACCTGTACATAAACAGTCTAAAATATCACATGGTCTCACCTGTACATAACACTCTCAAATATCACATGGACATACCTATACATAAACAGTCTAAAATATCACATGGACACACCTGTACATAAACAGTCTAAAATACCACATGGACACACCTGTACATAAATAGTCTCAAAGATCACATGTACACACATGTACATAAACAGTATCAAAGATCACACGGACACACATGTACATAAACAGTCTCAAAGATCACATGGACACACCTGTACATACACACTCTAAAATATCACATGGACACACATGGACATAAACACTCCCAAATATCACATGGACACACCTGTACACAAACAGTCTCAAAGATCACACGGATACACATGTACATAAACACTCCCAAATATCACATGGACACACCTGTACATAAACAGTCTCAAATATCACAAACTATACCCCAAAAGTCTTTGCAGCTCAGAAACGGCAGCAAAGATAGTCTGCTGTTTACAACCGCTATCGCACCGGCGCTTGATAAAATTGGCTGTTGCCGTCAAACGTTCTTGTGACCATCACGGTGGGAAACGAGGCGGTGAACGCACATTTTTCGCGCATGTGATATTTTTCACTGTCCATGGCAATATCACCCGCGCCCCTTAAACCCAATGTATTTTCGGAAGGTGACAGAGATTTTTGTTTAATTTTCTCCCAACCAATCAAATAGCTAGAAATGCACTTGAGGTGTAACAATCTAAAATATCACATGGACACACCTGTACATAAACAGTCTCAACGATCACACGGACACACCTGTACATAAACACTCTCAAAGAGCACACGGTCTATGCCTAAGCTAAACAAATGCTGTTTAGCTTTGCTACACATTCCTAAAAATATCTCTTTATTTGTTAATTTTTTTCTGTGGTTATGTAAATTCATGACATTAAAAATTATAGAAACTGAAGCTTCTTTAAAATGTTCAGTCTTTTCTTCTCTCCACCCAAACCGGAAGTAACTATCAAACCAGACGGAAATCCGGATATGTTTAGGCTATTGTGATTCTTTTTTTACACGATTTAGAGGGATCAGGCAAAGTATATCATGTCAGAAAATAAAATTGGAATTTAATCACCAATATACTTAACTTTTCTTATACAGATAACAACAGTTATATTTGATAAACAATACATCTTCAAATATGATGTCCCTCTACAGGGCCTAACTCACAGTACCAAAAGCATTTGTATTTTCTCTTGAACTGCATAATTCATTCGAATGCTTTTCTTTACTTATTATTTATTTTACATTGACTGCTGTATCGCTATAAAACGAATAAATAGATAATGTTTTAAATTAATATTATTAAGAGAATAAATTAAAAAAAACAGCATTTAGAGGCTTCGCTCTTTTCAGGCAATGCCTGTTTTCATATTATCGTTATCCATTTCTATATTTCAAGTCGCACTCCTTAAAGGTGGTATATCATTGGATGTGTCAGTTCATTTAATTAATCTGCGAACAAGTTTCCAAATATTTCTAGGATTCGCATCGATAAAATTATCTATAATGCCGTTTATATCCGTATAAATTAACTACATGTATCAGGCCGTTTATATCCGTATAAATTATCTATAAGGCCGTTTATTTTCGTATAAATTATCTATAAGGCCGTTTATATCCTTATAAATTATTTATAAGGCCGTTTATTTCGGTATAAAATATCTATAATGCCGTTTATATCCGTATAAATTATATATAAGGCCGTTTATATCCGTATAAATTATCTATAAGGCCGTTTATATCCGTATAAATTATCTATAAGGCCGTTTATATCCGTATTAATTATCTATAAGGCCGTTTATATCCGTATAAATTATCTATAAGGCCTTTTGTATCCGTAAAAATATCTATAATGCCGTTAATATCCTTATAAATGATCTATAATACCGTTTATATCCGTATAAATTATCTATAAGGCCGTTTATATCCGTATAAATTATCTATAAGGCCGTTTATATCCGTATAAATTATCTATAATGCCGTTTATATCCATATAGATTATCGATAAGACCGTTTATATCATTATACATTATCTATAAGGCCGTTTATATCCGTATAAATCAGTACAAGCTAGCTTTTTCAGTGATGCGTTATAATCACGTCGAACGAGGTCAGTGGCTGGATGGGTACTCGTTCACATTTTCCAGATCTAAAATTATCTTAGACAGGATAATCAGGGGAGATATGGTCATTGAATTTGACATCGTAAGTTATTAAGATCATCGAAAGATACTAAATTTCTAGTTTCCTGATCGCAGTGTTTCAGTGATGCAGGTTCATTGAGGACATGATGAAAATTGGATACCAAAAATATTGAAACCGTGACATCATATATATTGTAATTACATGTATGTCATTCTCATTCATACACGCTGATCAATTATTGACAAAAAAGTCTGGTACATCATCTGCTTTATCACTTTGAAGATAATTGTTATCCAGTGCAAAACTTAATGTTTTGATTTCCAACCTTATAAATGAGGTAAGAAATCACTACGAAAAATATACCTGTTTAACCAAGATATATTTAGTTATTTTTAAATTTCAAATATCAAGCCTTGTATAAAAATATCAACAATTTATCTGTAGCTAAAATTACATACATGTAGTATATCTGTCACTGGCAACAGGCGATTGGACTGTAGAAAAGACAATGTTTGGTTTTCTCAAAAATCATAAACATTTGTTTAACACTTTGACAATTGTTGACGATGTAAAAGAAAAAGATGTAATTGATATTAATTAGTAGTTCCTAGCACTAACATAACCCCCGTCTTAGGAAATATACAGAATTAATTCCGAGAGATGAATGGAAGTAAAGATCCCAAGGCAGCACCGCATCAGAGCCATAAAGACTGATACCGTAAAATGCGGACAAGAGAGATAGGATTTAAGACAGGTTGAGAGCAGACAGTCACGGTAGAAAATGTTGTTACAATGTAACAACTTCCGGAAAATGCCGAAGAAGAAACAATCAAAGTTTTGATTAAATATTGGAGGAAGATCAATCGTTATTAATAGCAAAATATATAATCTCAAAGTGTTCCTATATAAATCAAAAATCACATAAAAGTTGAACTATGCTAAGATGTTAACATCCAAACCTAACTTAATGTAAGGGTAAATATGAGCACAAGCGTGCACTTAATGGCACGGGAAAGGCGTGTGGTACGTATGTACCGATTGCACTGCGCACTCTACTTTGTGAAGGAAACAGAAGCGTTGTAATAATATCAGAGCCGCACCGCGGTCTCGGAATTACGTCGTGTCTTTGAGTTAAGTGTTTCGAGCTATTCTTTCACCTGGTCTACAAAGCTGGCTTTTTGCACTATGTATACAGCAGGATTGGTATGGAACATAAATGTTACGTTATACTTGAGAAATAGGTCGTTTACACTGTTACAATCTTGTTCTTGCTTTCATAGACTGAGGTCCGCCACTGTTACTGCGCAATGTTTATGACTTCAGTTCTTTGGTTGTATCTGAGGTGTCACAAACTGTTATAAGGCTTGTATCTGAAGTCAGATTCCCCCCAATCAATCAAGCAATCTTTTGATGAAATGAATACTGACGATTAATCAGGTGTAGTATGAAGTCATATATTTCATCTTAAACTAGTTTGGTGTAGTCTAGATATATATATAATTAGTATGACGTAGTCTAGATATATATAATTGGTATTGATGTAATCTAGATATATATAATTGGTATAGCGTAGTCTATTTATATATATAATTGGTATGGCGTAGTCTATATATATATACAAAATTGGTATTGCGCAGTCTATTTATATATATATATAATTGGTATGACGCAGTCTATTTATATATATAATTGGTATGGCGTAGTCTAATTATATATATAATTGGTATTGATGTAATTTAGATATAAAACATTGGTATGGATGTAGTATAGATATATATATTTGGTGTTTGTAGTCGATATATAAAACTGGTATGAATTCATTTTTTGGTCATTTTATGTTAAATTTCTAATCACCGGACTGATGGTTATAATCGTGATTTTCTCTATGCAAATCTTTCATGTTGTTGTTTGTAATTTTGAACAAGTAAACATTAAAACATTAAAAGCACCAGTCTTATTAAGTGTATTACTATAAAATATTACAAAGAGCATCTTCGGATTTAAAAGACGGGAGCTAATTACATGCGATGCATAGTTATGTTAATAAAAATTCCTAAAAGGCCAATACTCCTCATTTACAAATTCATGTGATGTATTCAATAAGATTTGATTTTACATATCCTGTCAATGTACTTTCACTTTTATTACATCAATTGTACACAACCTACACTGTACTACGCGAAGATGATCCGGTAAACTCCCAAAACCTTAACAGCACAAAGTATTCATATCACTACAAAAGGTCGTACGTTGGTTTTAAAATAAAATTAATATTCATAAGAATACATGCTATGACTGTAATTGTTATACCAGATATCGATAATATACTTTTCCCTTTGATCCTTTGAATGGTTATTGATTCAATTGTATGGTATCCTTAACGTAAAATCCTAAATGTTAGTTACAATACTACTCGTTTAGCTGCCTCATAACATGGCATCTTTTATTCATGAAAGTTATTGATGAATGCTGCACCGAATGTGTACTACTTCATAGTCAAGTACCAATATCTGGCTGACAAACTACACAACAATAAAAGCATTGGATATGTAATCAGAAATCGACAAAACATTCCCTGTTGATACCAAACATAAATAACCCAAACTTACGCGCACCGCTAGTGATAAGCGCAGTAGTAAACAAAACCATTACAATAATTTACGTCATACTTTCTGTTGCGGCTTTGGTATAAAGAACATCCATGTTTAAAAAAAACCAGACCATTAAAATATTAATGAAAATGATTGATGTTTTATTGAGTAGGTTAATGACTTTATTGAGTAGGTTAATGACTTTATTGACCTCATTTTAGATAGAGAATATGTTGCATGTGCACCAGTAATGAACAAGTACACCAGATTGCTACGTCATACTTTATGACATTCCAACCATCATCGACCTCCCTTTTCTATGACGCTGCTCTGACCTCCCAGTTACTGGTGTGTTAGACTCATTTGTCATTATCATGGCTGGCCTTTCTTAAACTCTGATGTGGTATATAGGTGTATGTGGTTGTACATGACAGGCACTATTTAGATCTCCTATTGTGTGTAGGGGTCTACATGACCGACCTTACTTTAACTACCCTGTGGTGTGTAGGGGTCTACATGACCGACCTTACTTTAGATCTCCTGTGGTGTAGGGGTCTACATGACCGACCTTTCAATAGATCTCCTGTGGTGTTTTGGGGTCCGCATAACTTCATGACTGGCATTTTTAAGATATCTTGTGGTATTTAGGGGTCTACGTGACCGACCCTTCTTTAGTTCTACTGTGGTGTGTAGGGGTCTACATGACCGACCTTTGTTTTAGCTCTCCTGTGGTGTTTAGGGGTCCACATGACTTCATGACTGGCATTGTTAAGATCTCTTGTGATATTTAGGGGTCTACATGACCGACCCTTCTTTAGTTCTACTGTGGTATTTTGGGGTCTACATGACCGACCTTACTAAAGCTCTCCTGTGGTGTTTAGGAATCTACATGACCGACCTTTCTTTAGATCTCCTGTGGTGTTTATGGGTTTACATGATAGCATATGCTTAACGACGGAAATGTTATATATATATTGATATTTTACTTTAAAAATGTACATGAATTACCTCAACGATTATCAATAAATTTAATTTTGATGTATTTTTGTGAGGACAAATAATGATAAGTAAGGTTAAGGCTAACAGCACCTCTGTCTGCACTCTGATCACCTTTTATCACAGCATCTGACCTTCCCATCTGACCTTCCCATCCTCATTTCTCACAATCATCGATCTGTGCACGTTTAACCGAGGATAAATCCGAAGAACACAGGGTAAGTACCCCCCAGTGAACCCACCCTCACACAACTGACCCCCTTCTATAGACCAATCACAGACCTATCATCCCACAGCCGATATATGTGTATACTGTCAGGTATGAGGCTATATATACTGTAAGGCACAGCTCTATATGCTAGAGAGCACACATTGTACAGCAGACGACCGAGTGCATGACAGTGTGGGAACGCCACCACCAGATCGTACAGACAGCTCCAATACATACCAGTGTCTTTCAACAACAAAGGACGGAGCGCTAGTCGAGACTTAGTCGAATATATTACAACCACAAAACACATTCATTGTTATAGACCTTTTATCTGGTATTTCCGATAAATAAGAGGAAAGATAATATACACAATGTAGTCGACCGATCTGGATACGTGCTGGAATTTATCAAATAGTCGATATCGTTCTAATTCCGTGTTGAGTGTTGTGTTTTAGTTGGTGAGTGGTACGTACCACTGTTTTGAATACATACCATGGATATTATTTCATTCGTTGGGATTGTTACCGTGCTGACATTACAATTTGCGTCGTTCTGTCAGGCCAATAGAGACTATTCCAGTGGAGATGTGGTAAGTAGCCCAGTCCAAACCTGTAGTGATCACAACCCATATTACATATATATGTGTCACTCAAATTCATCCCTCAAGTCGTGATAGCTACCTTTCTCCATGTCCCCTATTAATAACCCCCATATCTTTTTATCGTGTGATTTTGTGTTTTAAAATGCATTTTTAGAAAACACACATATAAAACGTTAAACATGACATATGTCTCTCGCTGTATTTAGTCTAGGTAACCCCAGTAAGTAATTTTGTGTTCTTTCTAATAAAAGATGATATACAGTATTGCCGAATTGTGCAGCACACTGCTACAAAACGTCACCACAGTGTTCAGTAGAGTGGTCGTGTGATAATGTGCATGGCTGTTCCAGTAAACAATCTCTATGCTATTTGTGTCAGTGTAGTCCATGTATGAGAGATAATCATCCTATCGGTGTCTGCTACACACGTATACAGCTATATACAGCGTGTTGTAGCCTACTTTTTGAATATATCGTGTCGGTTGTTAATCAAAGTTACGCATAAATGCAGTTCGTCATGTTGTATGTTTTATTTCATTTTTGTAAGTGGAATAAATTACAGGTTTTAACAGGGACATTCTCGATACACAACATACAGGGTCAAATAACGCTACTTTCTTTTTCACACATTATCCTCCATATTTTTTATGATGTTTTTGTATCATTGTAATTCCAATTACAGTCAACATTCTAATCTTATGTGATATCGATATGGTGTGATTTGTCTTTGTTTAAATATGGTGTGATTTGTATTTGTTTAGATATGGTGTGATTTGTCTTTGTTTAGATATGAGGTGATTTGTATTTGTTTAGATATGGTGTGCTTTGTCTTTGTTTAGAGATGGTGTGATTTGTATTTGTTTAGATATCGTGTGATTTGTCTTTATTTAGATATGGGGTGATTTGTATTTGTTTAGATATGGTGTGATTTGTCTTTGTTTAGATATGGGATGATTTGTCTTTATTTGGAGATTGTGTGATTTGTCTTTGTTTAGAGATGGTGTATTTGTCTTTGTCTTCGTTTAGGGATGTTGTGATTTGTCTTCATTTAGAGATGGTGTGATTTGTCTTTGTTAAGAGATATTGTGTTTTTCTGTCTTTGTTAGGAGATGGTGTGATTTGCCTTGTACTGTTTAGAGATGGTGTTATTTTCATTGGCTTTGTTTAAAGATGATGTTATTTTCTGTCTTTGTTTAGAAATGGTGTGATTTTCGATGTCTTTGTTTCGAGATGGTGTGATCTTTCTTTGTCCTTGTTTGGACATGGTGTGATTTGTCTTTGTGTTTGTTTAGACATGGTGTGATTTGTCTTTGTTAAGGAATGGTGTGATATGTTTTTGTCTTTGTTTAGAGATGATGTGATTTTCCGTCCTTGTTTAGAGATGGTGTGTTTTTACTTTGTCTTTGTTTAGAAATGGTGTAATTTTTCTTTGTCTTTGTTTAGACATGGTGTGATATGTCTTTGTTAAGGAATTGTACGATTTGTTTTTGTCCTTGTTTAGAGATGATGTGATTTGTCTTTGTTTAGAGATGGTGTGATTTTCTGTATCTTTGTTTAGAAATGGTGTGATTTTTCTTTGTCTTTGTTTAGAAATGGTGTGATTTGTCCTTGTCTTTGTTTAGACATGGTGTGATATGTCTTTGTTAAGGAATTGTACGATTTGTTTTTGTCCTTGTTTAGAAATGGTGTGATTCGTCCTTGTCTTTGTTTAGACATGGTGTGATATGTCTTTGTTAAGGAATTGTACTATTTGTTTTTGTCCTTGTTTAGAGACGATGTGATTTGTCTTTGTTTAGATATGGGATGATTTGTCTTTATTTGGAGATTGTGTGATTTGTCTTTGTTAAGGAATGGAGTGATATGTTTTTGTCTTTGTTTAGAGATGATGGGATTTTCCGTCCTTGTTTAGAGATGGTGTGATTTTTCTTTGTCTTTGTTTAGAAATGGTGTGATTTTCGATGTGTTTGTTTCGAGATGGTGTGATTTGTCTATGTTAAGGAATTGTATGATTTGTTTTTGTCCTTGTTTAGAAATGGTGTGAGTTGTTCTTGGTTTTGATTAGTGATGGTGTGATTTTTCTTTGTTAAGAAATGGTGTGATTTGTTCTTGTCTTTGATTAGAGATGGTGTGATTATTCTTTGTCCTTCTTTTGAAATGGTGTGATTTGCCTTTGTCTTTGTTTAGAGATGGTGTGATTTGTCTTTGTCGTTCTTTAGAGATGGTGTGATTTTTCTTTGTCTTTGTTTAGAGATGGTGTGATTTGCCTTTGTCTTTGTTTAGAGATGGTGTGATTTGTCTTTGTCGTTCTTTAGAGATGTTGTGATTTGCCTTTGTCTTTGTTTAGAGATGGTGTGATTTGTTTTTGTCTTTGTTTAGACATGGTGTGCTTTGTCTTTGTTAGGGAATGGTGTGGTTTTTCGATGTCCTTCTGTAGAGTCAGTTAGATTTTACTTTGTCTTTCTTTAGAGTTAGTGTAATTTTTTTATGGCATGATACTCCTCATTCATCACTGTACAATAACACCTCAATATAACGCCCCGTTAGTTATCGCTGTACAATAAAACCTCAATATAACGCCCCGTCAGTTATCGCTGTACAATAAAACCTCAATATAACGCCCCGTTAGTTATCGCTGTACAATAAAACCTCAATATAACGCCCCGTTAGTCATCGTTGTACAATAAAACCTAAATATAACGCCCCGTTAATTATCGCTGTACATTAAAACCTCAATATAACGCCTCGTTAGTTATCGCTGTACAATAAAACCTCAATATAACGCCCCGTTAGTTATCGCTGTACAATAAAACCTCAATATAACGCCCCGTTAGTCATCGTTGTACAATAAAACCTAAATATAACGCCCCGTTAATTATCGCTGTACATTAAAACCTCAATATAACGCCTCGTTAGTTATCGCTGTACAATAAAACCTCAATATAACGCCCCGTTAGTTATCGCTGTACAATAAAACCTCAATATAACGCCCCGTTAGTTATCGCTGTACAATAAAACCTCAATATAACGCCCCGTTAGTTATCGCTGTACAATAAAACCTCAATATAACGCCCCGTTAGTTATCGCTGTACAATAAAACCTCAATATAACGCCCCGTTAGTTATCGCTGTACAATGAAACCTTAATATAACGCCCCTTCAGTTATCGCTGTACAATAAAACCTCAATATAACGCCTCGTTAGTTATCGCTGTACAATACAACCTCAATATACCGCCCCGTTAGTTATCACTGTACAATACATCCTCAATATAACGCCCCGTTAGTTATCGTTGTACAATAAAACCTCAATATAACGCCCCGTTAGTTATCACTGTACAAAACAACCTCAATATAACGCCCCGTTAGTTATCGCTGTACAAAAAAACTCAATATAACGCCCCGTTAGTTATCGTTGTACAATAAAACCTCAATATAACGCCCCGTTAGTTATCGCTGTACAATTAAACCTTAATATAACGCCCCGTTAATTATCGCTGTACAATAAAACCTCAATATAACGCCTCGTTAGTTATCGCTGTACAATACAACCTCAATATAACGCCCCGTTAGTTATCACTGTACAATAAAACCTCAATATAACGCCCCGTTACTTATCACTGTACAATACAACCTCAATATAACGACCCGTTAGTTATCACTGTATAATAAAACCTCAATATAACGCCCCGTTAGTTATCACTGTACAATACAACCTCAATATAACGCCCCGTTAGTTATCGTTGTACAATAAAACCTCAATATAACGCCCCGTTAGTTATCGCTGAACAATAAAACCTCAATGTAACGCCTCGTTAGTTATCGCTGTACAATAAAACCAAAATATAACGCCCCGTTAGTTATCGCTGTACAATAAAACCTCAATATAACGTCCCGTTAGCTATCACTGTACAATAAAACCTCAATATAACGCCCCGTTAGTTATCGCTGTACAATAAAACCAAAGTATAACGCCCCGTTAGTTATCGCTGTACAATAAAACCAAAATATAACGCCCCGTTAGTTATCGCTGTACAATAAAACCTCAATATAACGCCCCGTTAGCTATCACTGTACAATAAAACCTCATTATTACGCCCCGTTAGTTATCGCTGTACAATAAAACCAAAATATAACGCCCCGTTAGTTATGGCTGTACAATAAAACCTCAATATAACGCCCCGTTAGCTATCACTGTACAATGATACCTCAATATAACACCCCGTTAGTTATCACTGTACACTAAAACCTCAATATAATACCGCGTTAGTTATCACTGTACAATGATACCTCAATATAATACCCCGTTAGTTATCACTGTACAATGATACCTCAATATAATACCGCGTAAGTTATCACTGTACAAAGATACCTCAATATAACACCCCGTTAGTTATCACTGTACAATGATACCACAATATAACGCCCCGTTAGTTATCACTGTACAATGATACCTCAATATAACAACCCGTTAGTTATCACTGTACACTAAAACCTCGATATAATACCGCGTTAGTTATCACTGTACAAAGAAACCTCAATATAACACCCCGTTAGTTATCACTGTACAATAATACCTCAATATAATACCGCGTTAGTTATCACTGTACAAAGATACCTCAATTTAACACCCAATTAGTTATCACTGTACAATGATACCTCAATATAACACCCCGTTAGTTATCACTGTACAGTAAAACCTCAATATAACACCCCTTTAGTTATCACTGTACAGTAAAACCTCAATATAACACCCCTTCAGTTATCACTGTACAATTACACCTCAATATAATTTCCCGTCAGTTATCACTGTACAGTAAAACCTCAATATAACAACCCGTTAGTTATCACTGTACAATTACACCTCAATATCATACCCCGTTAGTTATCACTGACAGTGAAACCTCAATATAACACCCCGTTAGTTATCACTGTACAATTACACCTCAATATAACACCCCGTTAGTTATCACTGTACAGTAAAACATCAATATAACACCCCGTTAGTTATCACTGTACAGTAAAACATCAATATAACACCCCTTTAGTTATCACTGTACAGTAAAACCTCAATATAACACCCCTTCAGTTATCACTTTACAATTACACCTCAATATCATACCCCGTTAGTTATCACTGTACAGTAAAACCTCAATATAACAACCCGTTAGTTATCACTGTACAATTACACCTCAATATCATACCCCGTTAGTTATCACTGACAGTGAAACCTCAATATAACCCCCCGTTAGTTATTACTGTACAATTACACCTCAATATAACACCCCGTTAGTTATCACTGTACTATTACACCTCAATATAACACCCCGTTAGTTATCACTGTACAATTACACCTCAATATAACACCCCGTTAGTTATCACTGTACAATTACACCTCAATACAAAACCCCGTTAGTTATCACTGTACAGTAAACCCTCAATATAACACCCCGTTAGTTATCACTGTACAATTACACCTCAATATAACACCCCGTTAGTTATCACTGTACAATAAACCCTCAATATAACGCCCCGTTAGTTATCTCTGTACACTAAAACCTCAATAATATACCCCGTTAGTTATCAATGTACAATTACACCTCAATATAACACCCCGTTAGTTATCACTGTACAATAAAACCTCAATATAACACCCCGTTAGTTATCACTGTACAATTTCACCTCAATACAATACCCCGTTAGTTATCACTGTACAGTAAAACATCAATATAACACCCCGTTAGTTATCACTGTACAGTAAAACATCAATATAACACCCCGTTAGTTATCACTGTACAGTAAAACATCAATATAACACCCCGTTAGTTATCACTGTACAGTAAAACATCAATATAACACCCCGTTAGTTATCACTGTACAGTAAAACATCAATATAACACCCCGTTAGTTATCACTGTACAGTAAAACATCAATATAACACCCCGTTAGTTATCACTGTACAGTAAAACATCAATATAACACCCCGTTAGTTATCACTGTACAGTAAAACATCAATATAACACCCCGTTAGTTATCACTGTACAGTAAAACATCAATATAACACCCCGTTAGTTATCACTGTACAGTAAAACATCAATATAACACCCCGTTAGTTATCACTGTACAGTAAAACATCAATATAACACCCCGTTAGTTATCACTGTACAGTAAAACATCAATATAACACCCCGTTAGTTATCACTGTACAGTAAAACATCAATATAACACCCCGTTAGTTATCACTGTACAGTAAAACCTCAATATAACACCCCGTTAGTTATCACTGTACAGTAAAACATCAATATAACACCCCGTTAGTTATCACTGTACAGTAAAACCTCAATATAACACCCCGTTAGTTATCACTGTACAGTAAAACCTCAATATAACACCCCGTTAGCTATCACTGTACAGTAAAACATCAATATAACACCCCGTTAGTTATCACTGTACAGTAAAACATCAATATAACACCCCGGTAGTTATCACTGTACAGTTAAACATCAATATAACACCCCGTTAGTTATCACTGTACAGTGAAACATCAATATAACACCTCGTTAGTTATCACTGTACAGTAAAACATCAATATAACACCCCGTTAGTTATCACTGTACAGTGATACCACGACGGATTACCCTTTCTTTGTCACTTCACAGTAAAACGCCGATATCATACATGCGTTAATCACTATACCGTAAAATTTCGAAGTAATGGCCCTCATTTTCACTCTTTAATATAATATAATATCTGGCTTTAACCACTGTTCTTAAAACCTCACTAGTTTGCCTATCTTTAATCGCTTCAGTTAAACTCCGATCTTAATACCCCTCGATTATCACTTCAGTTAAACTCCGATCTAAATACCCCTCGATTATCACTTCAGTTAAACTCCGATCTAAATACCCCTCGATTATCACTTCAGTAAACGTCGATCTCTCCTAATACAATCTTATGTTGATGAACTTATCACAAGGAAACACACCTGCCAGTTCAATGATGGTCAGTTTATTAATGTTTGAATCATCTTTACGAAAGGTCTGACCGGAGCGTTTACTAGCAATTTTTTAAAACCTGAATTACGTTTAGTTATGCATTAAGACACGATCCACACACTAACCAATTCAAGATGTCGATATCTCCGCTATCTGCACCCTTTGCTGACACGCGCTCTGTAATTGTGTTTTACCTGTATAAATAAGACTCTGGTCTGATTGCACACTACCATATCGTTACATGTTGTATTCGTATTAAGATTTTTTGTTTTTCTCTGTAGATTTAGTTGATCCAACCATATTCACCACGGTATATACACACCTCTACTGCCAAAATAGTAATACCTTACATTGATTTAAGTTTGCACACCTGGCTTAAGACCTATCAGGTGGGGTGTGTTTTTTCCACATGTGTTTATACCTTGGCGGGGTGTCATGCTATCGATCAACATACCTGTGTCAGGTCAATGTAGAACACATCTGTACCGTAAACAGACAGAACCTTTATGTGTTTAATTCAAAACTATCAATAACATAGTTCACGCATTCTACCCATTGGAATTTATGGCATTTTTGAACAACTGCAAGAAATACATATCTGTACCACATAACATCACTCCCTGTATTAAATGTACAGCATATCTTATTGGATTGATCACGAGGTAGACAATTGTTGTACTGTTAACTTGATTATTATTCTTATATCAGACGTATTTCACGTGATTTATAGACAGTATATAACGGCCCTCCGCGGTGTATCAACTGATGCCACTCAATTATTATAGGCAATATATTTAGGCATGGTAGTCTATTGGTAGGACGCCGGTCTCGTGACCGAACGGTTGCGGATTCGAGTCACGGCACGGCACTAGTACTGTGTGGTATCTTTGAGCAAGATACTTAACTCCGCTTGTTCCAGTCTAATCAGCTGCAAATGAGTACGTGGTTGGGCAGTGCTAGAATTGTAGAATATCAGATGTGAGCGCCGAAATGGCAGCACCGGCTGTATGCTCCCCAGGGAGTTGAGAAAGATATTGGCTGATTGCAAAGGCCCTATAACCACTTTTAATAATGTGTGAACCGCTTTGAGACGACCTACGAACTAGGTTGTGATAAAGAACCTCAAATTAGTATTATTATTTTAAGGTCACTTTCAGGATTATCTAAATATATTTTTCAGTATCTATCGTTGCATCACCAAACTTCTTGTTAGACTAATGGTGGCCTGAGGTGTTACTGTATATCTATCAGTGTCTACAAATCACAAGTTACACCATAACGTCAGATTTGATGAAATAAGGTATCTTGTGACTATAATACGATTATACATATATTTGGTATCAGTTTTACCTGCCATTTCTATTATAGTCAGCTAAATACGTTTTACTCAAATTTTGATATTGTTAACAACCGAATGTTCACGTATGAGGAAACGTAATATTCATTCTAAATGTTTTCGATGTTGAATTGTCAATTTAAATCTAAACGAATCAAACCTGCAGATACAGACTGCAGTAATAAGTATGCACATCCTTAAACAGTGATTTAAATAAGTAAATATATAAACTGAATGTTCATTATTTTCATACAATGTTTGCTAATATTGAACTTTGCATTGTCAATAACCCTTTGTAGATTTATTATCATATGTATAATGAGTAACCAATATATGTACAGCTATTTATCATTATTACGAAGTGTAATATCTCGAATGCAACGTTTATACACCAAGATCCCCCTGTACCCTATGGCAGTTGATCTCGTGTGTTTCGCACAATAATATTCAGCAATACTTTGACAGCTTTATGTAATCTGATTGGTTAAACATAATTTCAGGTAAAATTAAAGCCTGTTATGAGATAGAAACTGCACTTTACAATACAAGTATGTCAACACCAAATATAACGCTATGAATCTAGGGTCTACATATTCTGAATCATTGCTGGGTTTTTTTGTCAACAAGTTGTATATCTCATTATACAAATTGATCGACTGCCTGACTGACACATATTTACATTTAATCAAACCATACTCTTGCTACATAGACGAATACGATGGAATGCATTTTTCTTAACACGTGATAATATATAAACATTCAAATAACATCAAATAGTTTTTCCAACAAATTCGAAATAAATCAAAACTAACTCCATATGAATATATAAATGAAGGCAACCTATACTATGATTGCAATAATGCTCGAGGCACCTGAACCCCGTGTATCTGTACTGACTGGGGATCACAGAAGCTGCTACACGTACCCTCTTAAGATTTTATCACCCCATGTAGTCGTGTCGTAATCCCAGGCACGATACCCTTCTTATTTTTGGCATTGTAGTTATTAGGATTCTTTTGAAAGAATTGCCAATACAGATCAAAGACACACTTCGATGCTATCCATTGTATTCACTGCATCCCCCGTAAAGAGATAGAGACATGCCTACCAAGGCACGCACCCCATCAAAACTACCAAAGAACCCTAACGCTGCCACCATTAAGCCTCATTGACGAAATTAGATGTTTAACTGATACTGCAGAAGAAGGGGTTAATTTACCTGAACCTTCTTTTACAATATGAGTAAACCAAAGACCACTGTAATAGAATCAACTTTGACAAGAGTAAGGTCTCAACACGGGAACTTTGACAAGAGTTAGGTCTTAACACGTGAACTTTGACAAGAGTTAGGTCTAAACACGTTTTAACCTGAAACTAAATCTCTTAAACAAAATCCTTCATTGACGTAAACGCGTGAATCCTAGATGGTAGATTAAATTGCAAGGAAGAAGATAAGAGTAGGAAGAGGACAAGTTTTACCAGATACCGGCCATGGAATCCTCACCATTCCAAATGAGTTTCGTACAAAGAGCCTACCGCTAGAGTGTATGGCTTAGTTTTGACTTCAATGTACTGTGTTCTCTCATCATCTCTTAGTTATGAGGGTAACGAATTCGCGTGCGATATTGTTTTCTAATCAGAGAATATTTTGTCTTTGTGAAAAGAATTATTTACTTGCTGTAGTTTTCATCGTATTATATATTATCTAACTTATTTAATCATGGGAAGTTCGAATTTATTTTATTTTGTCGTTTGCTGTCTATTTCCTGTATTGTCTTGTGTTGATGTCACATGGAAACATGAAACACATAGGTCTTTTTCTTTTTGAACAATGGGATTACACCATTATGTCGGATTAGACAGGATGTCAGAATACTCAGGGATCGAATTAGACAGGATGTCAGAATACACAGGGGAAGATTAGACAGGCTTCATTGTAAAATGATATATATATGCTTTTGCATTGCCGTAGTCTGAAATGATTTATTCTTGGCATATATATATAAACGTTCGGTACATGCATTGTTTATTTTTGTTTCAGGAATATTTGATGAAATATGGCTACATTTCCAAGGAAAGTAAACATAGCGGATCGTTACGATCGCAAGAAGTCGTAAGCAAGGGTATAGCTCAGTTCCAACGAATGGCCGGTCTACCAGTCACCGGTAGGTAACCAATACATAATCACTAGTATCAGCCTCAGGCTATACTGCCGTCCAATGCGAGTCAATACAGACATGTAGAGAAACCCAGTATATCGGGGCGTACGTAGATTATCTCTATGTTGAATACAGGTCTGATGTTTCGCGTCCATGAAGAAATTGGATCTATATTAATTAATTACTGTGGCACAAAGATGAAAATACTAAATAAAATTTGCGCTCAAAAGGCCTAAACAATAGTAGCTGTATTGGCGCAGACGTTTTAAAATCGTGCCGTTGACAATATACCTTGCTAAGTTCTACATGTAGCGAACCGCGTTGTTCGATGAAACAATCAAATGAGAAACAATCAAGAGAAACCTACAAAAGTAATTGATCTTGGGAAGACAAACATGGCAGTCTCTGGTTATTAATGGTTTTAAAATGGGTTTTGTCTAAAGATAGGATTTTGAGAATGGGATTGGGCATAGGGATCAACACAAAATAATACGTAATCTACTGCAGAGAGAAACAAACTATTAAATTATATCTGTTTGGATACAACTCATACAAGAACAAAGTTACTAATAAATACGTGTAATTTACTTACCAGAAAATAGTATCCAAGACATCCGTTCGTTTTGGATGCAATAATACCAAGCTGAAATGCTCGACTTAATATCGCATAAAAAGAGACTCGTTGAAATGTGTTTGAAATTGGGCTGTTGCCTTATCTCATTAATGAACATGTATGTCATTGGGTTTATTAACCGAGCTATATAACGTCAATGTGTGTACTAGTGCCCACGATACCCGTTACTCTGTGTGTAACATGGTGGTGATTATAACGTCAATATGTGTACTAGTGCCCACGATACCCGTTACTGTGTGTAACATAACGTCAATATGTGTACTAGTGCCCACGCTAGCCGTTACTCTGTATGTAACATAACGTCAATGTGTGTACTAGTGCCCACGATCCCCGTTACTCTGTGTGTAACATGGTTGTGATTATAACGTCAATATGTGTACTCGGGCCCACGCTACCCGTTACTCTGTGTGTAACATGTTGGTGATTATAACGTCAATATGTGTAGTAGTGCCCACGATAGCCGTTACTCTGTAAGTAACATGGTGGTGATTATAACGTCAAAATATGTGTAATAGTGCCCACGATACCCGTTACTCTGTGTGGAACATGGTGGTGATTATAACGTCAAAAGATGTGTACTAGTGCCCACGATACCCTTTACTGTGTGTAACATAACGTCAATAGGTGTACTAGTGCCCACGATAGCCGTTACTCTGTATGTAACATAACGTCAATATGTGTACTAGTTCCCACGATACCCGTTACTGTGTGTAACATAACGTCATTATGTGTACTAGTGCCCACGCTAGCCGTTACTCTGTATGTAACATAACGTCAATGTGTGTACTAGTGCCCAAGATACCCGTTACTCTGTGTGTAACATTGTGGTGATTATAACGTCAATATGTGTACTCGGGCCCACGCTACCCGTTACTCTGTGTGTAACATGGTGGGGATTATAACGTCAATATGTGTACTAGTGCCCACGATAGCCGTTACTCTGTGTATAACATGGTGGTGAGTATAACGTCAATATGTGTACTAGTGCCCACGATAGCCATTCCTCTGTGTGTAACATGGTGGTGATTATAACCTCAATATGTGTACTAGTGCCCACGATACCCGTTACTCTTTGTGTAACATGGTGGTGATTATAACGTCAAAATATGTGTACTAGTGCCCACGATACCCGGTACTCTGTAAGTAACATGGTGGTGATTATAACGTCAATAAGTGTACTAGTGCCCACGATAGCCGTTACTGTGTGTGTAACATGGTGGTGATTATAACGTCAATATGTGTACTAGTGCCCACGATAGCCGTAACTGTGTGTGTAACATGGTGGTGAGTATAACGTTAATATGTGTACTAGTGCCCACGATAGCCATTACTCTGTGTGTAACATGGTGGTGATTATAACGGCAATATGTGTACTAGTGCCCACGATACCCGTTACTCTGTGAGTAACATCACGTCAATATGTGTACTAGTGCCCACGATAGCCGTTACTGTGTGTGTAACATGGTGGTGATTATAACGTCAATATGTGTACTAGAGACCACGATAGCCGTTACTGTGTGTGTAACATGGTGGTGATTATAACGTCAATATGGGTACTAGTGCCCACGATAGCCGTTACTCTGAGTGTAACATGGTGGTGATTATAACGTCAATATGGGTACTAGTGCCCACGATAGCCGTTACTCTGAGTGTAACATGGTGGTGATTATAACGTCAATATGTTTACTAGTGCCCACGATAGCCGTTACTGTGTGTGTAACATGGTGGTGATTATAACGTCAATATGTTTACTAGTGCCCACGATAGCCGTTACTGTGTGTGTATCATGGTGGTGATTATAACGTCAATATGTGTCCTAGTGCCCACGGTAGCCGTTACTCTGTGTGTAACATGGTGGTGATTGTAACGTCAATATGTGTACTAGTGCCCACGATACAAGTTACTCTGTGAGTAACATAACGTCAATATGTGTACTAGTGCCCACGATAGCCGTTACTGTGTGTGTATCATGGTGGTGATTATAACGTCAATATGTGTCCTAGTGCCCACGGTAGCCGTTACTCTGTGTGTAACATGGTGGCGATTATAACGTCAATATGTGTACTAGTGCCCACGGTAGCCGTTACTCTGTGTGTAACATGGTGGTGATTGTAACGTCAATATGTGTACTAGTGCCCACGATACAAGTTACTCTGTGAGTAACATAACGTCAATATGTGTACTAGTGCCCACGATACAAGTTACTCTGTGAGTAACATAACGTCAATATGTGTACTAGTGCCTACGATACCCGTTACTCTGTGAGTAACATAACGTCAATATGTGTACTAGTGCCCACGATACAAGTTACTCTGTGAGTAACATAACGTCAATATGTGTACTAGTGCCCACGATAGCTGTTACTGTGTGTGTAACATGGTGGTGATTATAACGTCAATATGTGTACTAGTGCCCACGATACCCGTTACTCTGTGCGTAACATGGTGGTGAGGTGCTGCTAGTGTATACATATAGCTGGGAATAGTCACTGACTGGACTTTTGACCTAGCTTACTATCTAAGAATGAAAGCAGACGATGTGTTTAAAAGCAATAGTCTTCGTATCACCATACGACAGATAATAAACCACAGTGGACGTACTATCAAACCTCATCGCCTCAAAAAGCCGTATAGAATTGATTTTATAATACACGTCCTAATTAAGAATGATGTCGCTCGCTACACTTAGCACCTGTAAACAGTGCCTTATTTGGGTACGTCCTAATTGAATCCCATGAAAGTATAGAGAACCTGTATCCCTGGCAGTAATCGATACTTTTGGCATTATAAACATTGTCTGGAGTGGGACGGACGCCAATGTTATAAGGGTCCCACAGAAACCAGGGTTAGTTGGTGGATACTTGTATTGGAGAATCAATACCAAACGCGATTAGGTATTCCCTGGATCAGCTGCAGCCACATCTATTCTGTCTTCACTTACTCTACAATGCCTAACTAATTCCTGACACGGTCGTTACAACGGCGTTTCACTTCACGTTTGAAAACTTTTACCGTTTATCTTCTTTACGAAGTTTTCCCCGCAGTACAAATGTAAATATGAATTGTTTTAAAAATCTTAATTTTAATTTTGAAACCGCAGGAACTATTGTAAAGTTCTTGTTATCATAGGCATTTGTTAATCGGATAGCAAAACAAATGTCTCCAAACGTTTTATTAACAATAGACCATAAACATAACATTATCTCATTGTTCCTGAGGGCATTACAAATTCTGTTATAACGAATTTACACCTGTAACAAGGAATACATATAACGGTGCTAGTGATTGATTCAAACATCTTTGAATTGTGATAGCACAAGGAATGTATCATGGTTCTAGTGTTTGAATCATACATCTTTGAATTGTGATAGCACAAGGAATGGATCATGGTTCTAGTGTTTGAATCATACATCTTTGAATTGTGATTGCACAAGGAATGTATAATGGTTCTACTGTTTGAATTACACATCTTTGAATTGTGATAACACAAGGAATGTATAATGGTTCTAGCGTTTGAGTTACACATCTTTGAATTGTGATAGCACAAGGAATGTATAATGGTTCTAGTGTTTGAATCATACATCTTTGAATTATGATAGCACACGGAATGTATATTGGTTCTAGTGTTTGAATCAAACATCTATGAATTGAGATAGCACAAGGAATGTATAATGGTTCTAGTGTTTGAATTACACATCTTTGAATTGTGATAGCACAAGGAATGTATAATGGTTC
Source organism: Mizuhopecten yessoensis (assembly GCF_002113885.1). Classification (NCBI taxonomy): domain Eukaryota; kingdom Metazoa; phylum Mollusca; class Bivalvia; order Pectinida; family Pectinidae; genus Mizuhopecten; species Mizuhopecten yessoensis. Next base: position 206,221 of record NW_018408377.1, on the reverse strand, counting down.
TAGTGTTTGAATCAAACATCTTTGAATTGTGATAGCACACTGAATGTATAATGGTTCCAGTGTTTGAATCAAACATCTTTGAATTGTGATAGCACAAGGAATGTATAATGGTTCTAGTGTTTGAATTACACATCTTTGAATTGTGATAGCACAAGGAATGTATAATGGTTCTAGTGTTTGAATCAAACATCTTTGAATTGTGATAGCACACTGAATGTATAATGGTTCTAATGTTTGAATCAAACATCTTTGAATTGAGATAGCACAAGGAATGTATAATGGTTCTAGTGTTTGAATCAAACATCTTCGAATTGTGAAAGTACAGCCCGCTCATATCAAAGCAGTTGGAGACGACAAATGTCATATAACCGCAAAGGCGGATGACGTTTATATCTTATATCCTTAAAGTGTGTCCTCAAAAAATTAAACATGTTAGAAAACACAACTAGTTATTCCAACTGACAACTAGATGTAACCGGAGGTTATTTATAACATATAACCCAATAGCGAAATACAACTCACCGTACAGACTGACAACTTTACCATACAAACAAACTGGAGGCAGTTGATGACATATAAACACAAATCTAAGAACTCGATTATTGAGGATGTCTAATCAGAGTGCAATGATTTGAATATTATTCATCTATCAGGCTCACGTTATTATCACTGTATGTATGTACATGATGAAAGGCTTGCAACACAAAGTGTATTCGCTATTTACGTAAAAATGGAATATATACGTTTTACTATTGGACTTTCTCTTTTAATGTAAAATATTATCATCGGAATGTGTTTTTACTTAAAAAGACATAAATGAATACATCAAGCTTTTTAGGTCACCTGAGCTTTTGCTCAAGCGATCATTCCGATCACTTTCCGTCCGTCGTCGTGCGTCGTGCGTAAACTTTTTACATTTTCAACTTCTTATCAAGAACCAGTGAATGGATTTTTTTTTTAAATTGTCAGAATCATCCTTGATAGATGAGGCTACACATTTGTAAAATTGGGATTCCTGCTACAACCCCTGGGGCCAGGGTGGGGCCCCAAAGGGAAAATTAACCAATATTTCAAAAATCTTCTTCTCCAGACTCAGATGTAAATGTACTACAGTCATTTTATCTGCATGGATGGAAAGATCATCAGGGGCTTTATTTAAATCGTATATTTCAGGACCCCCGAGCTATCCGTTCTCCCTTGGCCAGGAGGTAAAGTTTACTATAGTTTATTTATGGAAATAACACTTAGTGGTGGATGTGATCCCTCTGGGTGCAGAGGAGCGGGGCCCAATATGGGAAATAGAGGTAAACATTTATAATCCTTCTCCTACCATAGGGATAAGGGGAGTTTATCCTTATTTAGTCTGGAGCATCATTTGGCGAAAGGGACTCAATTTTGGCTGCAGAGGGGCGGGGCTCAAAATGGGAAGTTGAGGTTTAACTCTTTAAAATCCTTCTCCTTCTATACCATTGGAGGGATGTTATCCAAACTTGGTCTGGAGCATCCTTGAGGAAAGGGGACTATAATTTGTATAAACGGAAGGTGTTGCCCTTCTAGGGGCAGATGGGCTGGGACAAATAGGGGAAATAGAGGTAAAACATTTGAAATCCTTCTTTTAACAATGGCAATAAGGGATTTTATCCAAATTTGGTCTGAAACATTATTGTGCAAAGGGTACTGAATTTTGTATAAACAGAAGGTGTGGGCCCTCTGGGTGCCCAAAATTGGAATTTAAGGTTTTAAATCTCCAAAATCCCTATTCCTCTGTACCACTGGAAATTTTTATTCAAATTTGGTCTGAAGCATCTTTGAGCAAAGGGAACTACATTTTGTATAAACAGAGGGTGTAACCCCACTGGGTACAGAGGGGCAGGGCCCAATAGGGGGATTTGAGGTTTGAATCTCTAAAATCAATCTTCTTCTGTACTATTAAAGAGGTTTCATATAAATTTGGCCTGGAGCATCCTTGGGCAAAGGGGACTTAATTGTATATACACGGAGGGTGTGGCCCTCTGGTTGCAGAGTTGCTGGGCCCAATAGGGGAATTTGAGGTTTAAATTTTGTAAATCCTTCTCCTGTATCATTGGAGGGATTGTATGTAATACGAATAATTGTCCATGGTTGCTTTATAATCCAGGTTGGCGATATCGGCCATCGGGGTCTTTTGTTAATACTGAGGCCCTTAAACTTTTTCACTTTTCTCTGCTTCAATACCAAAATGATAGATACTGTTAGACAAACCTCTACAGTACGCATCCTGATATCAGTTATATCATATACAAGTAGACCTCACAGTTTAGACATGCCGTTATTACCTTTACTCATCAGTATCACTTTAAAATCAGCATGGTTTGATAGATGTGGTTCGTAGCTGATTGGTATGTGTACATCAATACCACTTACATGCATATTAGTGTTTCAAACCCTTGTGCAAAGCATCCGGTTAATTTTGTCCCGTATTTGAACCTATCTGTACCGTGTGACTTCCAGTAACTTACTGAAAACCCTTTGATGATAAAGATGACGAATTATGTTTCAAACTTAAGACACATGATTGTTTGAAGCTTATGACGGATGACTATCGAATAATCGGATATGTTTATGACGTTTTGACAAATCTTAGGTCTCAGTGACTTCACAGGTACATTTTGAGACGTATCAGATATTGTAGCCCCCGTTTGAGACCTATCAGATATTGTTACCCTCGTTTTTGAGACGTATCAGATATTGTAGACCCCGTTTGAGACCTATCAGATATTGTTACCCCCGTTTTTTTTGAGACGTATCAGATATTGTAGCCCCCGTTTGAGACCTATCAGATATTGTAGCCCCCGTTTATAAGACGTATCAGATATTGTTACCCCCGTTTTCAGACGTAACAGATATTGTAAACCCCCGTTTCATTACTGATACGATTCTCGGTAATTAAGCTAAGGCTGTAACGGATTTCATTTCTTTAAGTAATGTGTTACTGTCGATTAAACACGAACTTTCACACACTTTATAACTGAACGTAAAGGCTTGATTATATCACAGAGCGGGTAATTACATATCATCTATATTGTTATATTGCGCCCTTGGATAACGTATTTGATGTTAATGAACATAACCAAAGAGAACAAAGTGATACAAAAACAACAGACAGAGGATTGTTATTTTAGGATTGATCAGCACAAAAGGGAATAAATACCATATGGATACGACACAGACCTCGGAAAGTTTCGTTTGTTCACGAAACATGTGATATTGTCCCCTCGGAAAACCACATTAAAGACTGTTTATAAAATGGAAACATTTCTGTCTTTTCAGACTTTTTCATATAATGTATCAACTTTATTTATTTATTTCACTGGTCGCCTTTGTGAGAGATGAGTGGATGAGTGCGCTATCCACTGCGCCACTCGACCACCCCGACTTGTTTTATTAATCTAACCCATGGTTTATTTGCCTTTAAATCTGAAAAAAAAGTATGGTAACACTCTGTACAAAAAAGCTACCAATATATAACCATCTCTTTCTAGGCAAAAGGTTTTGACTTCAAAATTATTTCTGCAGAACATTGTATTTTTATTAAAACAGAACTTTGGTAAAAGTAGCACAAAACAAAAGAACCAAGTGTACACATGTTCCTTTAGAAACTAGATATTTGGAATCGACACATCTACACGTTCAACTATGGAATAACAAAAAAAGAAACCAGGAAAAATCTCCCATTGTTTCGTTAAGATGAGTTAAGCTTATCAACATAAGACCAACATACGGTATCTGAGCGAGTGGCTGCCAGTCAGTGGATCAATGTATGGGTCGCTTACAGAGCCAATTACAACAGATTACAGCTGATTACAGCTGATACGTTTTCGTGGCACGTGCTACAAACGGACCCCCCTGTGGTGTTATTGTATCATGTCTTTTATGACAGGTAGTAATCATCACTTGTACTTTCCTCAAACTGTGTATCAAATTATTTTGTTATTTGTTTGGAATCTGTAGCATTATGCATCAAATTGCTATTTTACAGTGAATGATGCAGTTTCGAATCGTGGTTATATGATGATAATATATATTATATTCATGCTTGATTTTGAAACGAGAATGTTTAGAGCCTTGGGATTTGATAGTGAAGGATACCATTTTCTGGCGTCGTTTCGGATGGTAAAAGAGAAATGTCAATTATAGAGAATACCAAAGTGTCAACAAAACATTAATTGATTTAACAATTGATAAAACTTGGGCACAATGTGAACAAAGGACAGATTTAAATGAAAATCCTTGAACAGGCACTAGGAGAATAAGACCATATGTTCCGGAAGGTTAAGCGACGTCTAATTCCTAGCCTTCCATGTAAATCTAGGTCGAATCCAAGTAATTCCACGTCGTCATAGTGAAAACAGTTAGTGACAACAAAACTAGGTACATTAGTGAGAACAGGGATTGTTAGTGACAACAAAACTAGGTACATTAATGAGAACAGGGATTGTTAGTGACAACAAAACTAGGTACATTAATGAGAACAGGGATTGTTGGGGACAACAAAACTACGTACACTAATGAGAACAGAGATTGTAAGTGACAACAAAACTAGGTACACTAATGAGAACAGGGATTGTAAGTGACAACAAAACTAGGTACATTAATGAGAACAGGGATTGTTGGTGACAACTAAACAAGGTACACTGATGAGAACAGGGATTGTTAGTGACAACAAAACAAGGTACACTAATGAGGACAGGGATTGTTAGTGACAACAAAACTAGGTTCACTAATGAGGACAGGGATTGTTAGTGACAACACAACTAGATACACTAATCAGAACAGGGATTGTTGGTGACAACAAAACTAGGTACACTAATGAGAACAGGGATTGTTAGTGACAACACAACGAGGTACACTAATGAGAACAGGGATTGTAGGTAACAACAAAACTAGGTACACTTATGAGAACAGGGATTGTTGGTGACAACAAAACTAGGTACACTAATGAGAACAGGGGTTGTTTGTGACAACAAAACTAGGTACGTTAATGAGGATCATCTTAAGACCCTCATACCACACAAACAAATATAGTCCCTTTAATAACTCGTGATGGTGGTCATAAAAGTGGTTGGTAGTCTTCACCAACTTGTATCTGTAGAAACCCAATGTTTTATTTTTTGTCAGCAATCGACATCTATCACAGAAATAAAAATATTAGGAGAGAGCTCTTGAATCAATTGCGACATGAAAACACCGTGGTGTTGTTATCAAAAAAGTGAAAACTCGCGACCGAAAAATCGAAATATTCTGATTATTGCACTTTAGTAGATAACCGTCCATGTCATTGTGCACTTTAGTAGATAACCGTCCCTGCTATTGTTCAGTTTAGTAGATAACCGTCCCTGTTATTGTACACTTAGTAGATAACCGTCCATGTCATTGTGCACTTTAGTAAATAACCGTCCCTGCTATTGTTCAGTTCAGTAGATAACCGTCCCTGTTATTGTACACTAAGTAGATAACCGTCCATGTCATTGTGCACTTTAGTAGATAACCGTCCCTGCTATTGTTCAGTTTAGTAGATAACCGTCCCTGTTATTGCACACTTTAGTAGATAACCGTCCCTGTTATTGTACACTTTAGTAGATAACCGTCCCTGTCATTGTACACTTTAGTAGATAACCGTTCCTGTTATTGAACACTTCAGTAGATAGCCGTCCCTGTTATTGTACACTTTAGTAGATAACCGTCCCTGTTATTGTACACTTCAGTAGATAACCGTCCCTGTTATTGTACACTTAGTAGATAACCGTCCATGTCATTGTGCACTTTAGTAAATAACCGTCCCTGCTATTGTTCAGTTCAGTAGATAACCGTCCCTGTTATTGTACACTAAGTAGATAACCGTCCATGTCATTGTGCACTTTAGTAGATAACCGTCCCTGCTATTGTTCAGTTTAGTAGATAACCGTCCCTGTTATTGCACACTTTAGTAGATAACCGTCCCTGTTATTGTACACTTTAGTAGATAACCGTCCCTGTTATTGTACACTTTAGTAGATAACCGTCCCTGTCATTGTACACTTTAGTAGATAACCGTCCCTGTTATTGTACACTTTAGTAGATAACTGTCCCTGTTATTGTACACTTAGTAGATAACCGTCCCTGTTATTGTACACTTTGTAGATAACCGTCCCTGTCATTGTACACTTTAGTAGATAACCGTCCCTGTCATTGTACACTTTAGTAGATAACTGTCCCTGTTATTGTACACTTAGTAGATAACCGTCCCTGTTATTGTACACTTAGTAGATAACCGTCCCTGTCATTGTACACTTTAGTAGATAACCATCCCTGTTATTGTACACTTTAGTAGATAAACGTACCTGTTTATCATGTTGAAATTTAAGATTGAGGAAAGCCGCAGATTGACTTCAAAAGTGAAGGTGTAATTGTATGACGAAACACGTACAAACACAAGGAATATTTCGAATGCACTACTACGGGCGTTTCTTATGTAGTACGTGTAAAAACATCTAAATCAAGTTTAACACATATGCATTGTATTCTTAGTAATCTTAAGTTATAAAACCATTCAGGGAGAGAATGCAATTATTACCATTCAATAAAGACAAAAATGTTTTGCCTCCTATTTATAACAAGACTGATGTTGAGTGCGCATGCCGCAGCGCTATTGATAAAATGACTCGACGGCATCTTGTTATAATGCAGCTTTAACGCTCATATAAGGTTACACGCTTTACATATTGTCGGCTTACTTAAGATAACAAGTACCAGGCTATAAACTATTAATATTATGACACTTAATTATTCATATACGTTAGGAGGTGTATATTTTAATGATCATCTAAGTTGTGTCCCAATTACAACAGTCTTACGTTAACATAGAATGAAGTATTATCGGAGATATGCTTATTAATTGACACTTTATATTCATTTTGTGTCAATGCAGGTGTGGTAGATTCAGAAACCATACGAATGATGAAGTTACCTCGATGTGGAAACTCAGACGACATGGGCTATTCAGACCAAGCAAGAAAGAAGCGATACGCCTTGCATGGTAAATATTTTTGACAAACTTAAATCCTTAAGTTAGAACAAAGGTCAATGCGAACATAAACATTAATGCAAGACCGCATCAGGTTATTCAAATTTGGAATATAACGAACCTATCAAGTGTTTTACATAAGTTTTAATAGTTTCTTAGTTAACGTTTTACAATACTACACAGGTGTGGTTGACCCTCGTAGACAACAGTTAGTCCCTCAACTTCTGTCTTGAGAGTGAGAAGACGGATTAATGTCCATTTTGTAATATGATTAATGCAGTGAATTCAACGTTTGTCAGGATATTTATTGTCTTTGTCTATTTTTAGGTAGCAAGTGGTCTAAATATGATATAACGTATACGATATCAGAATACAGCAAGAAGATCTCTAAAACGGACGTAGACTCGGAGATCAGGAGAGCATTTGATGTGAGTCACAGATGTCTACAAATAAATGTAGTAACTTAGAAAGTTCCATTAATAAATCCTGTGAGACACGGTGTTTCTCTAGGCAATCATCACGGAGATAGATTTGTCCTCGTAGATGGCAGTATGGAGTGTGCTGAACTATTCTATTGACTGATGTTCATTCTCTATAATCAGCAAACAATGGCTTTTTATCATATTCTGTATTGTCGTTCATGGCTTTTAATCATATTCTGTCTTGTCGTTCATGGTTTTTTTTATCATATTCTGTATTGTCGTTCATAGCTTTTTATCATATTCTATATTGTCGTTCATTGGCCATGAATTGTAGTTTTTTTTGTTTTAAAGAGATGTTGTAAAATTTCGAGACGATTGTGTTTATGAACATTTTGATATATAAGCGGCATTTATATAAAAAAAAAACACACACTTTGCTATTCAATCTATCATAGGCGCTATCACTACCAACACGTGCACTGTCCCTCTGCATAAAAAAAAGAAATGTAAAAGTTCCATGTACTATTGCAGACAAAAACAGAAAAAGGTAATATAACAGTATAACAGTAAGAAGAGGTCAATGATCACATAGCTGTTTGGCTAATATTACTTGGTCTCAAGTTGTGCATGCTTACTTTTGAGACTGATCAGAGAAACAAAATGGCCGACAGGCAGCCATCTTGGATTTTGACATTTAAGGTTTGTTAATGTTATTTCTCAGGAAAAAAAATATTGTAAGATACTGGAAGGATCTTTTTTAAATTTAATGTGTATGTTCCCCTCGGTCTGCGGTTGTCCTTATACACTTTTGAGAATGGTTGGAAAAATAAAACGGTCGACAGATTGCCATCTTGGATTTTTGACAGTGAAGTTTTGTTATCGACATTTTCTCAGAAAATACTCGAGGGATCTTTCTTAAATTTAGCATATATGATCCCATTAATCCTTTTTTTTCAAATACCCCTGACCAGAAGGAAAATTGATCCCGTATTGACATCTCTAGCATTTTGTATATTGTTATGCAATTCGTATACAATATCATTTGCCATAGTGGCTAATAACATATGACATTACAAGGTTTAAGGTAATGTATAAGATTCCCATTTATGATTTCCAACGTAGAACTGGGTAATGATACATGTAAGGAAAATGAAGACTATAGAAGTTTAAAAATCGTGTTTGTAGACCTGAAAAAGATCTCTTTATAGTGGAAGCCAAGATCCTTTTAGGATCTCTTGTTCAGTTATCTAGCACACAAACACTTTATTCTGCTGGCACGATAGCTTAAGCTTATTGGCAACGCCCACCAGCTAAACAAGACATAAGTGTTCGGAGCATCGAATATTGTGGTTTAAGAAAAAAAGTTCATCACTGAATATAAATTTAAAATCAGAATGAAAAGTCTACAAGACGAGATATCCGTAATATTTGAGCACTATTTGAATTATTGTTACAGGCATGGGAAGGCGTGACTCCTTTAACATTTACTTGGAAAAAGTCGGGAACTGTCGATATTGACATAAAATTTGCCCGGTCATGGCACGGAGACAATAACCCATTCGACGGGAAAGGACAAACGCTAGCACATGCGTTTTTCCCTCAATATGGCGGGGACGCTCATTTTGATGAAGATGAACCTTGGACTATCAATGTTTCTGACGGTATGTAGATACATCGTTTTAATTATTATATAATACATGGAATCTTTTACTATCACATAAGAGAACTTTGCATGGTGCATACTCATGATCGATATATAATTATATAGAATTAATGACTATACAATAAAAACATGCATAGATGTTCTAAATATAGCATAGTTCATGAGCAAACCTGTTTTTACTGTGACATATGCCTTGTTTACACGATATGACATAATGTCTGACGACAAAAAATTGTCTAAAATACAGACCGAAACACAGCAAGAGAACAAATATACAGCAAGAGAATAAATACACAACAAGGGAACAAATATACAAGATAGGAACGAATATACAAGATAGGAGCGAATATACAAGATAGGAACGAATATACAAGATAGGAACGAATATACAACAAGACAACAAATACACTGCACGGGAACAAGACTAAATACACAGCGAGGCTCTTTATCTCATTGCAGGAGTGAATTTTTTCCAAGTTGCCGTCCATGAAATTGGCCATTCCTTGGGCCTTGCACACTCTGATGTGTATTCGGCTCTCATGGCCCCGTTTTATAAAGGATACCAGAAAGATTTCCGTCTCGGGACCGATGATGTCGAGGCTGCTCAGGCTTTGTATGGTAAGGCTTTTATTAGCAATGATTCGATTTTGAATGTTCTATTCTTCAGACTAGAACATAAAACGAAATAGTCCTATACGCGGTGATTCATATTCTTAAAATTTGTTTTCATGAAGTACTCCACAAATTAGAGGCTGCAACAGAAATTGATCTCTGCACAGGTTTCAATAGAGTGCTTCAGAGTCCCTCTACATCTGTGTTACACTGTATTTAGAATACTGATATACCGGGGTCATTGCTAAAATCTAACTATCCTACGCACAAAGGTTCCGTTTGATTTCATAAATCGACCTAAGCGTTTAATTTTCAAAACACAGGTATTACCTTTCGGGCATAAAGGACCCTTGTGGTACATCGTTTTGTGCGGGAAACATCCACCAATGCGGACGACGTCATAAGATGATAACACTTCTGTGCACAGCGTAAAACACAAGGATATTCTCAAAACCATTGTGTACGTCGTCAGCTAGAAGAAAGAAGATCCAATATACCTATTAAACACATGCTATAAAGAAAAAGACGTTTTCGAAGGCTCGCAAAATAAGTTTTCGATTTCTGTTGGTTTTTCAAACGAAAGTTAGCCTTTATAATCACTACCAAACTGATGAATCTTACTCCGAATATTATACTAGAAAAGTTTTCTAAATAATGTAAATACACGGACAATTTAATAATGAAACCTCGTTTTTATTTATCTTTACCTTTTTTATTTTATTTACAGGTACTCCAAATAGCCGACCCAACCCTACACAGCAAACCTTTAGACCACCTCCGACACGTCGGCCATTTACACCTGTGCCTACCACTCGTCCTAAGCCCCGTGTTACCACTCGACCACCTGTGTTTAACATTCCCGAGATCTGCAGAAATCCTACAATAGACGCTATCACACGCACAAAGGACGGGTCAACTTACGTTTTTAAAGGTATACTACAAACTATACATTCCTTGTAAGATAACTCTATGTGAGATGACCTCATATCAGTATATATACAATGTAGTACAATAAGATATGTGAGATGACCTCATATCAGTATATATACAATGTAGTACAATAAGATATCATTATATTTGACACTTTTTCTCGCATCATTTGTCATCGAGTGTTAGTCATATAACAAAAGAAGATCACATTCTTTTGTCCAGTTTAGTAAAGGTATTGTACTCGGGAAATACTCCACGGACTGGTATTGGCCTCTCCAAAAAGCACATACACTTCACAGATTAAAACAGGAGAAAAGGCTTGTTTGATATGTTTTCGTTGCTACAATCATTTCTGGTAACTAATGTTGGTCTTTTTAGGAATATATCACTACCGGCTGACCAAGCTCGGAATAGAAACAGGATACCCCCGCAAAATCTCAACCGACTGGAAAGGCGTCACCGGTCCTGTCGATGCAGCTTTAACATGGGAAAATGGATACACATATGTTTTCAAGGTACTTGACATGAACTATCTTAAACGTATAACAGTTTCAAGAGACGCAGGTTGGATAAATGTGCTGGTCGCCATTATGAACACATTTGTAAAAAGTCTATTTCCTTCTGCGTTATGAATATCGATGATTTTATGTATGCCCATTAGTGTGCTTTGTAATTTTTTTGTCACTTGTCCTGTTCACCTTGGTTTGTTGTCCTGTTCACCTGATTTTGTTGTCCTGTTCACCTGATTTTTTTGTCCTGTTCACCTGGCTTTGTTGTCCGGTTCACCTGGTTTTGTTGTCCGGTTCACCTGCTGTTGTTGTCTTGTTTACTTGGTTTTATTCACCTTGTACCTTTTTAAGCGGCTCTTTCTAAATCGCGATGTGCCCAAGTATCGTCCTTTATGTGACATAATAACATTTTGTTTATTTGTTGCAGGGGAAATACTACTGGAAATTCGAGAATAGAAGACTCATCTATGGACCTAAGAGAATAGTGTTTGGGTTCAGAGGTGTTCCGATTAATCTTGATGCGGCGATGGTTTGGGGCGGTAATGGCAAGACATATTTTTTCAAAGGTACCTTTGTCATTCGGAATGTCTGCTCCAAATTCTGGTTGTATTTGCTATGCAATGAAATAAATTTATCTTCCCTCAAAAAACGCCGACATATAATTGACGCAAAAATTGTATACTGTATAAACTTCAGCTGATATATTTGGCTGATCTAATAACTAGTTCTATTGTGGGTATTTAAACATTGATAACAAGCTCAATGACCAGTGTTTTTACTCGTTAATCGTGTTCATAATGGACATTTTGGAAGCTCCAAAAATAACATAGAGAGTATTCTACATTGTTCGAAATGTCGTATTAATAAATAATAGTCTCGCACACAAGTGATATGTTCGGACTCAGCAGCTGTAATCAATGTTTAACAACCCCATCGATCGGGCACCCACTTCCCCGTCCTGTAAGATAGACGATAATAAGTATACTGGATAATACATGTCAGCTTAAAGCGTGTAGCAATGCAATGATACCTTGCCAAAGAAAACTTACCTGTATATGACATGATTTATAAAACTGTTTACCAGGGCTCAAGTACTTTCACAGAAAACATAATTACTGCTCCTTTTTGAATGCCCAGGTGAAGTTTGTAATGAGGCTGTGATCTTACCGACATCGTAGCACAACTACATAGATTATTTCATTTCAAAACAAACCCCACAGTAGGGTGCATACCTACATTTAATGTAATTGATAAGTAATATGTTTTTGGTGAAAAAGGAAAACCACTTTCACATAAAGTTTATTCATATTTGTTTTCTTCTTTAAACATACCATTCAGAATGTACATGTACTGAAAAATCGACCCTATGTTTGTGTTTGCGTGACGACTAAGTGTATAACATAATACTATAACAAAGGTAAACTTGTGCGTATTCTTTTCGTTTTTCATTAGTGTTATAACATGTGTATTCACTGTATAATGTGTATCATTGTTTATATGAGCAGTTTCGTTCTGTAATTATAAAATCCGGAATGATATTATGTAATTTTGTCACAAAAGAATAACACTGTTCGTAAAAACAAATATATTCGGTTAAATGCTTCAGATTAGTTGAATGAGAATTCCACTAAATATGTTTAACAGTTATGTTATATAAAGATTGGCTTCTTCAATTGTTTTAATAAATATAAATATACAACATTTGCTATAGCGCCCTATCTAGCTAACATAAGCCACTCTAAAGTGCTTTACAGTACATAGATATACAATTTTATACAGTCAACAGTAGCATATATATTAATCAATATAATATTGAGGAATTCGCAGGAGCTGCCTGATCAGGCGCTAACTACTAGTCCTATGCCACCTGCAGGATTTCACTTTCTAAATCATACAAACTTTAAGGATATTTCTGGAGAGAAAAAAACCTCAGAAAATTCCAAGCTTTCAATAAGTATCGTCAATGAAGAATGCATACGGTGAAGCAAGGTAGAGTCTGAGAACCCTTGAACATAGACATTTCTCTTGAAAGAAACCTTGTCCTGCTAGTTAACTTTCAGCCGTCTAGGTTGGTTTTGAAGGATATCAAATGCCATCAAATTTCTTCATAGTATAAAATACTGCTTGTGTGACATATATTTTGTTGCATCACACTTATCAATGCATATTTAAAATACCGGAATTCGTCAGATTTGGAATATTATATAATTTGTCTGTTTCATGCTGCTTTTTTTTTTAGGAGATCAGTATTGGAGATATTCTGGACGAAAGATTGATTATGGATACCCTCGTGCTATTGTAAAATGGAGAGGTCTTCCGAGTACAATACAGGGAGCGTTTAAATGGGAAAATGGCAAAACCTATTTCTTCACCGGCAAAAATTACTACAGATACAACGACCAATTGTTTTCGGTAAGTTGTTACTTAAATAATATCAAACTGTATTTGCTGATAACATGAACTCTCCAAAGTAAGTAGGCGAAGTAATTAAAAGTAATAATTAGAAAAAGTATACGTTAACAACTCATTTATGTAATACACTATAATACAAAAGACAGTATACAACATAATCAGATCACTAAAATGTGTTTATTAAAAAAGGAGTGAACTGTTTCCCAAATATAAGACGAATTTCACAGTATAGCCAGACAACGCAGGAAAAAAAGGAACATAAAATAAACTAATAAAATAGGTAGCGAGAGATGACTATACAGGGACAGGTTCATAGGTAGCTAGAGATGACTACACAGGGACAGGTTCATAGGTAGCTAGAGATGACGATACAGGTACAGGTTCATAGGTAGCTAGAGATGACAATACAGGGACAGGTTCATAGGTAGCTAGAGATGACTATACAGGGACAGGATCATAGGTAGCTAGAGATGACTATATAGGGACAGGGTCATAGGTAGCTAGAGATGACGATACAGGGACAGGTTCATAGGTAGCTAGAGAAGACTATATAGGGACAGGTTCATAGGTAGCTAGATATGACTATACAGGGACAGGTTCATAGGTAGCTAGAGATGACAATACAGGGCCAGGTTCATAGGTAGCTAGAGATGACTATACAGGGACATGTTCATAGGTAGCTAGAGATGACTATACAGGGACAGGTCCATAGGTAGCTAGAGATGACTATACAGGGACAGGATCATAGGTAGCTAGAGATGACTATATAGGGACAGGTTCATAGGTAGCTAGGTATGACTATATAGGGACAGGTTCATAGGTAGCTAGGTATGACTATATAGGGACAGGTTCATAGGTAGCTAGAGACGACGATACAGGGACAGGTTCATAGGTAGCTAGATATGACGATACAGGGACAGGTTCATAGGTAGGTAGAGATGACGATACAGGGACAGGTTCATAGGTAGCTAGATATGACTATACAGGGACAGGTTCATAGGTAGCTAGAGATGCCTATACAGGGACAGGTTCATAGGTAGCTAGAGATGACCATACATGTACAGGTTCATAGGTAGCTAGATATGACGATACAGGGACAGGTTCATAGGTAGGTAGAGATGACGATACAGGGACAGGTTCATAGGTAGCTAGAGAAGACTATATAGGGACAGGTTCATAGGTAGCTAGATATGACTATATAGGGACAGGTTCATAGGTAGCTAGATATGACTATACAGGGACAGGTTCATAGGTAGCTAGAGATGACTATATAGGGACAGGTTCATAGGTAGCTAGATATGACTATATAGGGACAGGTTCATAGGTAGCTAGAGATGACGATACAGGGACAGGTTCATAGGTAGCTAGAGATGACTATATAGGGACAGGTTCATGTATTAGGGTGACATCATAAAGTCGCCTGAACACCTCATAAGCGTTCGCCTGTCATAGGAAGCGCTGGCTATCCAATCTGCTTCACATCAAAGGATAATCGAAGTCCATAGATAACCCGAGTGAGTTATCGCACTTTCAGTTTAAATCAAATCTGTCGTTGTATAGGAATAAATTATAGATAACAGAAATCGTACCACAGATATTCACTATTCACATGTGATTCTGTTTAATGATAAAGTTAAGGAAATGAAGAACGGATATTCTTATTATACCAGCAAAGAAACCAGATTGTTGCCTTGCGGTTCGAATGCTAGTAACCTTTTGACTCAGAAAGAGAGGTCTGATTCAGTTCACTAACATAGCACTTAAAAAGGGAAGTTGAATTTGTTTAAACGTAATGCATTCTTGACAATCAGAATGCATAACTTACATGTGTGGAAAACCGTATGATATTTTTATTTACATCACCATGATGTCTATATAGAGTTTCGGGATACTATGAATAGGCTTTAGGAAAGTGCTTCTCTACTGTTCCTTCGTGCTCTTATTTGTAGCCGCCTGGTCTACTACTACTTCAAGATGACATGCCATTTCCAGGTTATTTCATGTTTATCATGTTTATGATTTCTAGGTCGACGCCACATATCCACGACCAATCGCCACCTGGTGGTTAGGGTGTCCACAGCAGGGGAAGATAACTGATGTTAAGAACCCGTATAGTCAAGATCAAAGTGTTCATACTGAAAAGAACAACAAAGATCAACAGTGGATAACAATAGAGGATGATGATGACAGTCATGACCAAAAACGTGATGGTAAAATATTAGATCATAACAGTGCTACTCTAGTAAATTTGAATCCAATAAGTATATTAACAGCCGTACTAGTGACAGTATTAAGCGTGGTTTTATGAAATTAATTTCGAAATCGACAAATATTTTACGTTTTACCTCGTCTTGACAATCACAAAGACCTCTGCAAGATAAGTCCTGACCAGGTCTCCTCCAAGACCGGGCGTGCTCCACGTGCACGATCATTCCCAGGCTGGCGGGCCGTACAAAGCCTAGTACCGATCCGCAGAAGAAGGATATCAGCTAAGAAATTAAAGGAAAATGGGAATAGATTCTATCAAATAGAGGTCTTAGCTGACAGTACGTCCTCCATTGGGATTGGTTTGTATACTGGCATATGTAAATGCAACCTCTGAATGAGTAAAAGGTGATGTCTCTTACAAGTCTACGGATTTGTCAAAGAGGGGATGCAGGTCGTCTCAACCGAAGGTGGTTTTGTTACAATATCGACAGGGTTTCATTACGGTAGAAAGTAGAACAAGTGTGAGGATTTGAGACAATGTGCCATACATACTTTCCACTGTCATACTATAAAAAAAAACACTTTTCTGTCAGAAACCTTATAAACTCTCTTCTACAAAATATTTAGATAAAGACCAAATCGATGAAAGGATGTGATTTATCGTAAGTAATTGAATACTATCATTTACAATAACACATTACGGATAGGTTAATGCATGACCTATTTGTTATGGTATACATATTGTTGTTTAAACGTATCTCCTCTATAGTAACCAAAAGCTAGATTTGCTGATATCAGAACAAGAGGAAGAAAGAAAGAAACCCCAGGTTACAGTTGTGTATTCGTGAGTTGTCCTGTCTGGTATGTCTTACATGTACTAAATTATTAAACGTCCTCATTGAAAACCTTTGATTGGGTCGGTTTCACGACCTTTGTATACGAAAATGACTGTAAGTGCTTTCCATCGATAAAATATCTGTCAAAAACGCTTAAATGCTACAGTTAAAAAATGGATTCCAGTATAAAACCAATGATTTTTTTTCTTTGTATCCTACTAGTGTATTTGTAGATTTGTAGATTTTCAATATAAATCATACCACAGATATGGTAATGATGGTACAACGACGATACAAAAGTAATGGTTGAATGAATGTGTGTGACACTTGATATACTTCAATTTGATCGATTGGTATGTATCTGCTTATCATTTTTTTTTTTTTTTTTTTTTTTTTTTNATGAAGCAAGTTAGATTTTAGTAACAAAGTGTTAAATCGTTTAGGTTAAACTTTTTTTTCAAGTATTTCAATAATATATATATATATATATATGTGTGTCCATGTCAATATAGAAAAGATAAGATTTAACGACCGACTAAAAAACTAGTCCGTCGTTAGATTTTTTTTTATATCTATAACAAGACAATATGGCACAAAATAAGAAATAGAAACTAGTGTCTTAGACACTTACATAAATCTATCACCTTATCTTCATCGTTTTTGCGTATAACAAAATATCCTTATTGGGTATACATCTCACACAGCTGAAATTTCTCTGTTATAATTCTATATGTTGATTTAGAAAATGTAACAAGGACAACTGAGTACTCAAGGTATTGGAGCTTCGTTCCAAGGGTAGAGCTGTAGAACTAAAACAATACATTAAGAGACCCATTTATATCAAAGCTAACACGGGTCAACAGTATAACGTTTCATAAATTGTTGTAAAATAAAAAGAGAAAGCTTTAGAAGGTCTATATCAAGTCCTTTGTTAATTAGATGTGATGGTTGTTATATTATGTACATCTGATAGATTGTACCAATATTTGCAGAATTCCCTGAAAAGTAAAGGGATAAAAGATGCATTCCCAGTATCAATGTATCCACGAATATGTCCCACACTTAATTTCAACTTCATCTCCCTCTGACGTTATATCATGTCGTGGTGATCTTCCTCAGACGTTATATCATGTCGTGGTGATCTGCAACAGACGTTATATCATGTCGTGGTGATCTGCAACAGACGTTATTTCTCGTATATTAAATATTTCCTTTCGATATTGTTAGCATATGATGGCTTTGAAATGTTATGCCTTAGAGACAAATGTTGCTGACACCTGTTTGGTCATACATTCATGTTATTATGAGTGAGCTGAACAATATAAGGTGTATATTTATAACGTCAGGGTACAGGAACTCGTAGGAAAGGAATATTAATGACTTGGTCTCACACACCTAAGTTATTATACATTACACATTTAAAAAAAACTTAATTGCACATATAAACCAAGGGTGTGAGAATGAATTAGAAGATAGAAATTATATTCAGAAAAAGAGAAAATGGGGAAAAAGGAGCGAAAGAAGGAAAAAAGAGGGTGAATTTTATCTAAGAAAAGAGAGAGTGGTATTGCTAAGCACTACACACACTAAATAGATCGTGAACTATCAGACCATTATATGCTTACGCTGAACGTTAAAACTAATATAATAATATATATACATTAAAGTAAAATCTGCTGCACTTCCAACATTGTTTGGTAATATTACCATATAATTTAATCTTGCTTGTAACAGGCATTTCCATTGGCTTAAAAATTTATGTTATCATCCCATAACGTAAAAAAATGACTTCGCCATTTGTAACGACGTCGCTTTTGATTGGTTGATACAGCGGCGCAATAATTTCTAAGAGAAAAGAGTCCATCAATAAAAGTGGATTTCCAAAGGGATTGTGTATAGTAGATTAAATTATAAGGATTAACTTGAATATATTTTTCATGTTATGGAGCTATAACATAAAAAAACCGGAGTGTACTCTCAACATAAACCGCTTCGTGGTTTATTTTGAGTACACTCCGTTTTTTGTGTGTTATTTCTCCATAACATGAAAAATATATTCAAGTTAATCCTTAATTGTTGATGAAGTTTTTGACCAGTGTTTAAGGTGTATCTGCCCGAATGTAGTTGGTTCTTCTCACATATTTTTTTATGATAACCTAATATAAATCAACATGTCTTTTTTATTATATAAAATTATTTTATGAAATTTGATTTTGCAACCATGGTTGTGTGAAGAGAACAAGAAAACATTCCAATGTTGTACACGCTCTATAATGATTCATTAATGCAGCCTTCATCCTTCGAATAAGAGTGATATTACCTTTTACGTTACAAACGTTTAAGCCAGCTAGGTTTCTTGAGCATGATTATCTTAAAGGGAGTAGTTAACTTATATTGATAGGACAAAAATGTGGATGAAATAATGATTTTTGCACATATTTTTTTAATTACAATTTTCAAATCGTTTAAAGATAAGCGTAGTTATTGTTTAATTATTTATTTATTATAAAGTTATTTTCGGACAAAAATCAGTTTTTCGTGCTTTAACAACTTGGTCTCGATCGTGAAAAGCGACACGTTAAACAGTGTGAGACACGACACGTTACACAGTATGAGACACGACACGTTACACAGTGTTAGACACGACACGTTAAACAGTGTAAGACACGACACGTTACACAGTATGAGACACGACACGTTAAACAGTGTGAAACACGACATGTTAAACACTGTGAGACACGAGTCGTTTAACAGTGTGAAAAACGACACGTTAAACAGTGTGAGACACGACACGTTACACAGTGTTAGACAAGACACGTTAAACAGTGTGAGACACGACACGTTACACAGTGTGAGACACGACACGTTACACAGTGTTAGACAAGACACGTTAAACAGTGTGAGACAAGAAACGTTTAACAGTGTAAGACACGACACGTTAAACAGTATGTGACACGACACACAGACACGACACGTCGAGCAGTGTGAGACACGACACGTTACACAGTGTAAGACACGACACACAGACACGACACGTCGAACAGTGTGAGACACGACACGTTACACAGGGTAAGACACGACACACAGACACGCCACGTTACACAGTGTAAGACACGGCGCGTTAAACAGTGTAAGACACGACACACAGACACGACACGTTACACAGTGTAAGACACGACACGTTACACAGTGTAAGACACGGCGCGTTAAACAGTGTAAGACACGACACGTTAACCAGTATGAGATACGACATGTTAAACAGTGTGAGACACGACACACAGACACGACACGTTACACAGTGTAAGACACGACACACAGACACGACACGTTACACAGTGTAAGACACGACACATCGAACAGTGTGAGAAACGACACGTTACACAGTGTAAGACACGGCGCGTTAAACAGTGTAAGACACGACACGTTAACCAGTATGAGATAGGACATGTTAAACAGTGTGAGACACGATACGTTAAATAGTGTGAGACACGATACGTTAAACAGTGTGTGACACGACACACAGACACGACACGTCGAACAGTGTGAGACACGACACGTCGAACAGTGTGAGACACGACACGTTACACAGTGTAAGACACGGTGCGTTAAACAGTGTAAGACACGACACGTTACACAATGTAAGACACGGCACGTCAAACAGTGATATAACATAATTGGCGGCAGTCGGGTAAAGAAGAGTCTATATCGCAAGTAGATAATACAAGGAAAGTTTGTCATTGTGTCTTGTTTTCATAATTAGCACAACAAAAAATGTGGAAAAGTAAAATTGATCCTATGTTCTTGTCGTGACTGATTTGACATTGTTTCATTAGTGTCTTGTTTTCATGAGATATTGAAGTAATTCTACTTCGAAGGGTGAAATCGTTCACAGAATTATTTATTATTTGTCACAGCAATTATTTGCTAAAAAGAAAAGACAAATTTGTTATGAACGTACATTAGTGCTGCAATCAAAGAGTGAGCGTACAATCCAATAATATATTGTTTAACAATATATAATGCATGTATTTAATTATGTTTTTATTATTGAATGTCAATTTGAAATATGAATTAATTGGTTGTAAAACAATTCACATGAAAATAAATATTCTGTGTGAAAGCGAGTGAAATTGTGTTTTTCTTATATATGCCTATAATGATATATAACAATGTTTGTAAATATCCATTGTCAGTGCGCAGGCGCGCTGACATTTTTGTACATTTTATAATAAAAGTATTACATAAACCATCGTACGAGTTAGCGTTGTAAACGATCTGCGATATCTAGTAAAGATTTAAGGCCAAGGAAGACACATGTTTACATGCTATAATATAGAGTTCTGCTTCAGACACTCGTTTACTCATTTCCGTCTGTGATGGTCTGCAACTATCTCCTCCTTACCAGCCCTGGATTCTTATTGACAGGTTTTCCCCAAAAAAGTCATTACTTGATTTTTATTTCGCATACGCACACATTTCAGAGTAAGACAATCAATAGTTTGCTCTCCTGTGCACACACGTCTATGCTACTATTTCAAGACACTTAGCATATCCTCATAAAAGGCAGATGAACCCGTACCGGTGTTTAAAGATATATGCCCATCTTACAGGATAAAAGTAATTAGTTGATAAAAGCACGGATGTATGCATACTTGTTAGTTTTTCAAAATACTGACGAGATCTTGGAGCCAAAATCTTAAAACGTCTCCTAGTACTTCCGGTGTTCCCATTTGACAGTAAAATAACATTATGAAACTGCCGTTGATTAAGGTGTTTTGATTGAATTTGGTAAAAAAAAAGAAAGATGAAAAAATAATTCTACTGAATTAAGTATAAAAGGGGGCGTTATTCTCTGAAAAGGGAGGTGTACAAGCCTGGGACTGGACAACTCTACTATATGCAGGTTATTTCTAATTATTTATAAACAAGGTACAGTATGACGATTTACAAAAAACAACAAAGTACAAACAACATAGTTCTGTATTCGGCATTTAGTGCTTAAACAAGTTGTGACGATATCGCCGAAAGTGAAACCAAAATATTACCCTATTCTTTCCCATGTCTGTGAACATCGAGTGGTCATCTTGGCTGTGAACATCAAGTGGTCATCTTGTCTGTGAACATCGAGTGGTCATCTTGTCTGTGAACATCGAGTGGTCATCTTGTCTGTGAACATCGAGTGGTCATCTCGTCTGTGGACATAGAGTGGTCATTTTGGCTGCAACACTTTGTTAACACATCGTTTGAAAATAAAATAATACAGACTATAGCTACCAGACTATAGCTACAAGACTATAACTATCAGACTATAGCTACCAGACTATAACTACCAGACTATAGCTACCAGACTATAACTACCAGACTATAACCAGACTATAGCTAACAGACTATAACTCCAGACTAAAGCTACCAGACTATAACTACCAGACTATAACCAGACTATAGCTGCTACAGACTATAACTACCAGACTATAACTACCAGATTATAACTACTGACTATAACTACCAGACTATAACTACAGACTATAACTACCAGACTATAACAACCAGACTATAACCAGACACTCGCTACTACAGACTATAGCTACCAGACTTTAACCAGACTATAACTACAGACTATAACTACAGACTATAACCAGACTATAGCTACCAGACTATAACCACCGGACTATAACTACCAGCTATAGCTACCAGACTATAACTACCAGACTATAACCAGACAATAGCTACCAGACTATAACCAGACTATAGCTACCAGACTATAACTACAGACTATAACCAGACTATAGCTACCAGACTATAACCAGACTATAGCTACCGGACTATAACTAGCACCTATAGCTACCAGACTATAACTACCAAACTATAACCAGACTATAGCTACCAGACTATAACCAGACTATAGCTACGAGACTATAACCAGACTATAGCTACAAGACTATAACCAGACTATATCTACCAGACTATAACTACCAAACTAAAACCAGACTATAGCTACCAGACAATACCCAGACTATAGCTACCAGCCTATAACCAGACTATAGCTACAAGACTATAACTATCAGACTATAGCTACCAGACTAAAGCTACCAGACTATAACTACCAGACTATAGCTACCAGACTATAACTACCAGACTATAGCTACAAGCATGATTCTGTTGCAATAAAAGTATCAGTTTCCCCGGGGTAGTAATCAACAGTTGAGATCTGCTCAGTAGCGGGTTCGAGTATCATATCACCATGATGCTGGATTTTTTAAAACCTTTTTTTTATTTTGAAAAAAATAAAATAAAATACGAGTCACACGTGTTCCAGAAATACATATGTAGTAACAAATTGTGAAAACAAGATACTGTAGCTAAAAAGACGTTACGTTGATACTGCTGACAATAACAGAGAAAACCAGAGAAACAGTGATGTGGTTAGGGGGACTAAATACCATATATCTATATGGACGTTAAGTTGACAGTCCTGTGGTTAGGGGGACTAAATACCATATATCTATATGGACATTAAGTTGACAGTGCTGTGGTTAGAGGGACTAAATACCATATATCCATATGGACGTTAAGTTGACAGTGCTGTGGTTAGAGGGACTAAATACCGTATATCTATATGGACGTTAAGTTGACAGTGCTGGGGTTAGGGGGACTAAATACCATATATCTATAAGGACATTAAGTTGACAGTGATGTGGTTAGGGGGACTAAATCCCATATATCTATATGGACGTTAAGTTGACAGTGCTGGGGTTAGGGGGACTAAATACCATATATCTATAAGGACATTAAGTTGACAGTGATGTTGTTAGGGGGACTAAATACCATATA
>NW_018408377.1:177658-177879 GCF_002113885.1 Mizuhopecten yessoensis | reverse complement strand
GTCTCCAGTGGGGCGTGCACTAGTTAAACATGATAAATTGTTAGTTCCTACAGTCCCCAGTGGGGCGTGTAGNCGTGCACCAGTTAAACATGATACATTGTTAGTACCTACAGTCCCCTGTGTGGGACGTGCACCAGTTAAACATGATACATTGTCAGTACCTACAGTCTCCAGTGGGGCGTGCACCAGTTAAACATGATACATTGTCAGTACCTACAGTC
>NW_018408377.1:151344-172868 GCF_002113885.1 Mizuhopecten yessoensis | reverse complement strand
CAGTTAAACATGATACATTGTCAGTACCTACAGTCTCCAGTGGGGCGTGCACCAGTTAAACATGATACATTGTCAGTACCTACAGTCTCCAATGGGGCGTGCACCAGTTAAACATGATACATTGTCAGTTCCTACAGCCTCAAGTGTGGGGCTTTAACCAGTTAAACATGATACATTGTCAGTACCTACAGCCTCCAGTGCGGGGCGTGCACCAGTTAAACATGATACATTGTCAGTCCCTACAGCCTCCAGTGTGGGGCGTGCACCAGTTAAACATGGTACATTGTCAGTACCTACAGTCTCAAGTGGGGCGTGCACCAGTTAAACATGATACATTTTCAGTACCTACAGTCTCCAGTGGGGCGTGCACCAGTTAAACATGATGCATTGTTAGTACCTCCAGACCCCAGTGGGGCGTGCACTAGTTAAACATGATATATTGTTATAGTACCTACAGTCTCAAGTGGCGCGTGCACCAGTTAAACATGATACATTGTCAGTCCCTACAGTCCCCAGTGGGGCGTGCGCCAGTTAAATATGATCCAATGTCAGTTCCTATAGTCTCCAGTGGGGCGTGCACTAGTTAAATATGATAAAATGTCAGTACCTACAGTCCCCAGTGGGGCGTGCACTAGTTAAACATGATACAATGTCAGTACCTATATTCCCCAGTGGGGCGCGCACCAGCTAAACATGATACATTGTCAGTACCTACAGTCCCCAGTGTGGGGCGTGCACTAGTTAAATATGATATAATGTCAGTACCTATATTCCCCAGTGGGGCGCGCACCAGCTAAACATGATACATTGTCAGTACCTACAGTCCCCAGTGTGGAGCGTGCACCAGTTAAACATGATACATTGTCAGTACCTACCGTCTCCAATGGGGCGTGCACCAGTTAAACATGATACATTGTTAGTACCTTCAGACACCAGTGGGGCGAGCACCAGTTAAACATGATACATTGTCAGTACCTACCGTCTCCATTGTGGCGTGCACCAGTTAAACATGATACAATGTCAGTACCTACAGTCCCCAGTGGGGCGTGCACCCAGTCCCCAGTGTGGGGCGTGCACCAGTTAAACATGATACAATGTCAGTACCTACAGTACCCAGTGTGGGGCGTGCACTAATTAAATATGATACAATGTCAGTACCTATATTCCCCAGTGGGGCGCGCACCAGCTAAACATGATACATTGTCAGTACCTACAGTCCCCAGTGGGGCGTGCACCAGTTAAATATGATACAATGTCAGTACCTACAGTCTCAAACATGATATATTGTTAGTACCTTCAGACCCCAGTGGGGCGTGCACTAGTTAAACATGATACAATGTCAGTACCTACAGTCCACAGTGGGCGTGCACCAGTTAAATATGATACATTTTCAGTACCTACAGTACATTGTCAGTACCTACTGCCTCCAGTGTGGGGCGTGCACCAGTTAAACATGTTACATTGTCAGTACCTACAGTCTCAAGTGGGGCGTGCACTAGTTAAACATGATACATTGTCAGTACCTACAGTACCCAGTGTGGGGCGTGCACTAATTAAATATGATACAATGTCAGTACCTATATTCCCCAGTGGGGCGCGCACCAGCTAAACATGATACATTGTCAGTACCTACAGTCCCCAGTGTGGGGCGTGCACGAGTTAAACATGATACATTGTCAGTACCTACAGTCTGAAGTGGGGCGTGCACCAGTTAAACATGATACATTTTCAGTACCTACAGTCTCCAGTGGGGCGTGCACCAGTTAAATATGATACAATGTCAGTACCTATAGTCTCCAGTGGGGCGTGCACTAGTTAAATATGATACAATGTCAGTACCTATATTCCCCAGTGGGGCGCGCACCAGCTAAACATGATACATTGTCAGTACCTACAGTCCCCAGTGGGGCGTGCACTAGTTAAACATGATACAATGTCAGTACCTATATTCCCCAGTGGGGCGCGCACCAGCTAAACATGATACATTGTCAGTACCTACAGTCCCCAGTGTGGGGCGTGCACGAGTTAAACATGATACATTGTCAGTACCTACAGTACCCAGGGTGGGGCGTGCACTAGTTAAATATGATACAATATCAGTACCTATATTCCCCAGTGGGGCGCGCACCAGTTAAAAATGATACATTGTCAGTACCTACAGTCCCCAGTGTGGGGCGTGCACTAGTTAAATATGATACAATGTCAGTACCTATATTCCCCAGTGGGGCGCGCACCAGTTAAACATGATACATTGTCAGTTCCTACAGTCTCAAGTGGGGCGTGTACCAGTTAAACATGATACAATGTCAGTACATACAGTCCCCAGTGGGCGTGCACCAGTTAAATATGATACAATGTCAGTACCTACAGTCCCCAGTGTGGGACGTGCACCAGTTAAATATGATACATTGTCAGTACCTACAGTCTCAAGTGGGGCGTGCACCAGTTAAACATGATACAATGTCAGTACCTACAGTCCCCAGTGGGCGTGCACCAGTTAAATATGATACATTTTCAGTACCTACAGTCCCCAGTGGGGCGTGCACCAGTTAAATATGATACAAGGTCAGTACCTACAGTCTCCAATGGGGCGTGCACCAGTTAAACATGATTCATTGTCAGTACCTACAGTACCAAGTGTGGGGCGTGCAGTAGTTAAATATGATACAATGTCAGTACCTACAGTCCCCAGTGGGGCGTGCACCAGTTAAACATGATTCATTGTCAGTACATGATACATTGTCAGTACCTACAGGCTCCAGTGGGGCGTGCACCAGTTAAATATGAGTCAATGTCAGTACCTACAGTCTCCAGTGGGGCGTAGTCCCCAGTGTGGGGCGTGCACCAGTTAAACATGGTACATTGTCAGTACCTACAGTCTACAGTGGGGAGTGCACCAGTTAAATATGATACATTATCAGTACCTACAGTCCCCAGTGGGGCGTGCACCAGTTAAACATGATACATTATCAGTACCTACAGTCCCGAGTGGGGCGTGCACCAGTTAAACATGATACATTGTCAGTACCTACAGTCTCCAGTGGGGCGTGCACCAGTTAAATATGATACATTGTCAATACCTACATTCCCCAGTGGGGCGTGCACCAGTTAAACATGTATCAACAGTCACATACAATGCATGAAAATGCTTCATCATAATGACATTGGTGCCTTTATTGTATTTTAAAAGATTAAGAAATCAATAAGAAAACATATGTAATCGCTTCAGTGATGACGAAGATTGGCGGTGCAACTTTGATGCATATAGCGTTCATTTTTACACGAAAAAAAATACATCTTGAACTATAAAATACAGTTAATGGGAGGTAACTCTTTCATTTTCAGAGCTATTTCCTTGTCGATATTAATTATTCATTTCTTGTTTCGAATACCTAATATCCAGTCTGGTCTGATCTTGTGAAAGTGTCGGTAAATATTGTCAGTTTCACTTAGACATAACTGATTAGGAACACGTTACCCAAAGACTCAATTGGCATATTGGTTTATATTGTTACCATCGTCTCCATGATGTATCTTTTTTTTCGTTTTTTTTTTGACGATTTACAGGAACGGGCAGAAACGGGCAGAAATATATTAATCATAACGAATTAAGAGTATTGCATTGGTATGGATCGGGAAAGGATTGGACTTAATTATACATATTTATTGTATATATTTAATTACTTATCGGGTATAAGATATAGATATATCGGTGCAGAATCGGACTAAAATGTATATTTATATTTATGTCGTTGGGGGGGGNTGCCAGCCTGTGGGATGTTATTTCAAAATATATACTCCCATATTGAGACGTTGGGAATTTTGGCCCATTTGTATTAAAGTCGTTCTGAACAATAATGAATATGTCATATGTTAAAATTAACTTAGATTTGAAAGAATTATATAGGGCGGACTGGTCGAGTGGTTAACACTTTGGCAGCGGCCGGGGTTCGTTACCCGAAGTCCTCGTACGCATTGATATTCAGAGAAAGTGTTTTTCTCCTGCCCATACAACCCAGGTGGAGTATAAACTGGTCGTGGTGTGGATGTTGCGGTATGCATTCAAGCGAGGTGGCACTATACATGATACCGTTGGAAGCACGGTCCTGCTACAAACAGACAACATTACATTCCCAGCGAACACGCAGGCATACACACATGGGGAGATATTAGCCAGGTGGCATAGGTCTAGGAGTAAGCGCCTGATAAGGCAGCTCCTGCTAATTCCTCATACAAATTTTATTGAATTAATGTAAATGCTAATTGTATTAAGTGAATATCTTTGTACTGTAAAGCGCTTTAGAGTGACTGATGTTAGCTAGATCACTGTAAAAAAACATTACATATAATACGTTTTACATAAAACATATAGTGTTTTACATAAAACATATAGTGGTTTTACATAAAACGTCTGGCGTTTTGAACAAAACATACGTGTTTTAGGGATAAACATTATGTTTTATTTCAAACATTCAGCGTTTTGAAAGTTAAAACACTAAACCCGTTTTAATAAAACACAATGAGACACTAGTCACTCTAGTAGAATAAATAATATACATCTTTTATAAAAACCTTTTAGGTGGATGAGTTTTCATATAAAAAGTATAAACACATTTTTGAGAATAAATTTTAGTGATTTGATATTTATAGTTTATTTTTGTCTGAATATTTGTTGTTTGGGCAAACTTCTTATGGTAATGAAAGAGAATATGCTCTGATTATATTTGATGTTATTCGCCTCTAATGCAGTAATAAAAAAATAACCATTACACACTGTTATAATTGTTATAAAGCGCTTTTTTGTAATTTGTTGTGTTTAATTTAAAACACTGCCGTTTTTCGCATTACGTGTCCGTTTTACGGTTTATATTAGCGCCTTTTCGTCGTCACGTGATCATATCACAACGCTCGCTGCTAGGGACGAAGGTAGCATGATGATGAGACAGAGGAAAATTGAAAATTTTGGGTAATAATATGTTATTTTATGAATATTCAGTTATGATATACTGAAGAGTAAGTAGTGAATTTTGACTTGTGAAAGAACCTTTTTAATTCCACTGTTTTGACAGCACGGCAAACAAAAATTCATGATGGCGGACTCGGCCAGGGGCGGGATGTTTAAAATATTGTAAAAAATTTAGTGTTTTGCCGCAAACAAATAAGATTGTACTTATTTTCGGCTTTCATATACTTAATTTTTCCAAACTACCTATGGGGAGACATCTAGATGTAAAAAGGAAATCGTATAGAAAAAGAAAGAATTCGGAAAAAAGGAGGAGAAAAAAGTTGCTAAAAAATTACCACGCCCGTGGTGGGGTCCTCATCACAGTAACAGATGACATTACACGCTCCCCACTTTACTCCAGCCCAGATGTGGAACTCCTCAGTATCAAAGTTCGGGTTAATAAGGCAAAGTCGATCATAATATCATCATTTTATCGTCCACCAACAAAACGCAGGATGCCTACACTCGTCACGCAGTTGAGGAACTACAAAGACTACGAGCCGAGAACCAAAAGAGCGATTTCTGGATTGGAGGGCATTTTAATGTCCCTGATATAGACTGGTCCAATCTCAGCATAACCTCGAACCAATATCCTCGATCTGTGTCAACCGCTTATCTCAACCTTGTTAACCTTGTTAACGAGTGTGGTGTAGAGCAGACGGTTAATTTCCCCACCCGCGGAGATAAAACCCTTGGCCTATTTTTCACCAATAATCCTTCCCTAGTCGACAAGTGTAAGCCCATCCCTGGAGTCGGGGATCACGATGCCATCCTGATTGACACTTCTTCTAAACCCAGGAGATCTAAGTCTGTCCGAAGGACCATCTACATGTGGGATCAAGCTGACCTCAGCTCACTTGGAAAGGACACCACAGCATTTTTGGAAAACTTCCTGAAATACCTTTTACCAACATTAACACCTTATGGTCAGATTTCAAGGATGGGGTCTTAGCCCTAATGAACACCCACGTACCACACAAACTCACAAGATCAAGGCCTACCAATCCATGGATAAATACCAGCACAAAAAGGTTGATTCGGCAGAAAAACAGGGCGTTGAATTGAAGGCTGCCTGCAAAAAGAGTATCCGACAAGACCACAACACTTACATGCAGGACATCATCAGCCCTGTAATCAAGACCAATCCCAAGAAATTTTGGTCGTTTGTCAAGGGGAAGAAACAAGAGTCCACCGGAATAGCTCCCCTGCCAAACAAGGGCGGACATCCTAAACTCTCAGTTTAATCTGCTTTTAACAAGGAGAACTTGAGCAATCCCCTGGATAAAGGAGATAGCCCCATCAACATTACTAGGGGAGAAGCTGCTAAGGAACCTTAAGCCACACAAGGCGACAGGACCAGACGCTGTCCCAGCACGTCTTCTGAAGGAGATGGCCGACGAGATTGCTCCTGCCCTCTCCCATATCTATCAGAAATCCCTTGATTGACGTAGGCATGGTTCCGGACGACTGGAAAAAGGCACAAGTGGTTCCGATCTTCAAGAAAGGCGACAAGAGCAAGGCCTCAAATGACAGACCGGTCTCCCTTACTGCCATATGTTCCAAGATCCAGGAACACATCCTGCACTCACACATTATACGTCACTTAGACCATCATCCCATCTTGACAGAAGCCCAACACGGATTCCAGAGTAGGCGCTCATGCGAGTCCCAGCTTATCTACACCGTGCACGAGCTTGCGAAGGGCCTTGCCGAGGGCACACAAATCGACGTCATCCTCTTGGATTTCTCCAAAGCCTTCGACAAGGTGCCTCCCCAACGCTTACTCCACAAGCTAGCCTACTACGGGGTCCGCGACAACACATTAGAATGGATAAGCAGATTCCTAAGCAACAGGACACAGAGATTGTTAGTGGAAGGGTCAACATCTTCAGAGGCATCAGTAGATTCAGGAGTCCCCCAAGGATCGGTGTTAGGCCCGCTCTTGTTTTTGGCCTTTATAAACGACCTACCAGATGTCGTTCAGTCTCCAGTCAGACTCTTTGCTGACGACTGTGCCATATATCGCATCATCAACAAGAGTGAGGATAGTGCCATCCTATAGGACGAGCTCAATGCCTTGCAAAAGTGGAAGCGAGACTGGCAGATGGAGTTTCACCCGGACAAGTGTATCACCATCAACATATCCAGGAAAAAACAACCTATCCACACCGACTACCAACTCCACAGCCAAACCCTAGAGACTGTCCCCAGAAGCAAATACCTTGGAGCCTATATCAGCCCGGATCTCTCCTGGCGTGAGCACATAAACCAAACCTCTGCCAAGGCTACAAGATCAGTTGGATTCCTTCGGCGAAACCTTAGGGGATGCACCAGAGAAGTCAAGGCCCAGACTTATACTACTCTCGTTAAGCCCGTGTTTGAGTATGCCTCCACTGTCTGGGATCCCTATCTTCAACAACAGAAGGACCAACTGGAGAGAGTCCAGCGACAAGCTGCCAGATTCGCCACAGGGGACTACTTCAACAGGGAACCAGGATGTGTCACAAACATGCTGCGTCAACGAGCTTGGGAGCCACTAGAGCAACGAAGAGCCAGAAACAGGACGCTCATGTTCTACAAAATTATCAACAATCTGGTTGAGGTACCAATACATCAGGACATTACCGTAACATCAGGAAGAACCAGAGGAGCTACTGCTAACAACATACGTCAAATTCCAATAAAGCTCGACACATACCGATACTCGTTTGTACCACGTACCATCATCACATGGAATGCAATCCCACCCGACATACCATCGTCTCCAACCCTGGACAGCTTCAGGCACGCCCTTTTACAGTACGAGGCAGCCGGTCACCAATACGCTATGTAGACCCCACTGTTTTTACCTCTTTTAAACTGTACATACGGAAGTTTTAGCTGCGGTCGGCACAAGTCGCGCTGGAGAACTTAACACTCTAGACAGAGTATTCTCCATTAAAGGAAGAAGAAGAAGAAAAATACTGGCACAGAAATTGATGGTGTCGGTGTTAACCGAGATGAAAAGCCTGATGAAATCCATAAATCAACAGAAATAAAATCGAGAGGTCTAGAATGCAAATATGACAGAAATATTGAAGAAACAAATCTATCCATATCGTGTGATTCTCCACAAAAAGGACTTTTGACCAAGAATAGTTCAGAATCTGCTGCTGTAACTTTGGATCCATTTCATCAGTTACACACTGACCCACTCATATAGAGTTCTAACTTACACGTTTACAAAACACAGCATTTTGAATTGATAAGCCACACACTAGAATTGAATTTTAAGTTGTACTAGGAGGTCTAGATACAAAGCAATACATGCACAATAAATATAAATATTTTACCAGATCAGATTTTGTTAAATTTTCCGAAATCAGACTTCACATCGATCCTTTGACTTTGTCTTTGTGGAAAAGGTTGCCAGTTGAGATCCCTTTGTCCTTTTAGATATTGGAAGGTGACCCACACTAACTATTAGTAATTAATTTAATTAAGTCTTGAAAGGGATTGCAGTTTGTGGTAAAAATGTAAAATCACACTCGCTAGTCTACACCCTTACATGCAAGTTAATTGTTTCATGTATATTGCTACTTCATATGTATTTTTATAATATTTATAAATCAAGTACATAAATGCAGATTCTTTTTATCTGGTTTCCTCGGTAAATAAATTCAGTTTAAACTTCATTTTTTGTTAGGATTTTTCTCTACATGCACGTACAGCTGTCTTTATAATTCTACTGACAGTGTGACCCCTTGGCTAGACACATTTCCTGGCTGTTTGTAGTTTGTGTGTGTTGGGGGTGGGGGTACCTTAAAATGATTGATATTTTGCATAGAGTGGTCCTCTTAGGCAATTGATTGAAAAAAGTCTTGGGCAAAAGTCGCTTGAAATATATATCATGAGTGTTCATCACATCAGAGCCATTCCTGACAGCTATTATTTTATTTCCTAGTTTCGAATGCAGTGTTGGCTTATATGCAAGGATGACAGATTATTTTTACCACTGTTCAATGTGCCACTCTACATGCACAAACTATGTTTTGTATTGTCGACATGCTGTAAGATTGCATAAGCATGACTCAAATTTCGTTGTACAATGTAGTATTGGTTCCTGTGCTTATAGCAGGAAAAGTTGGAATGCCTTCAAACTACATGTAGAAAGAAAACATGAAGAATGCCAACATGATAATGTCAACTCTTTGGAATTGGATCATGAGTTTGGTTTGATAGATGATGACACTAGAGATTCAGAAATACTAGATGATGATAATTTTGTGGATACTTCCTTGCAAAAAGCTTTCTCAAATGCTACATTTCTGATGCAGCTTGAAAGCAATTTTAATCTTTCGAAAGTGGCAATAAATTCAGTAGTGTCATCAGTGTGTGATCTGTTACAAAGTCATCAAGATTTGTACAAGAAGCAAATTATCACTGTATTAAATGAATGCGGGACTGAATGGGACTGATTTGATAGGCAATTTGAATGTAGATGATAAGTTTGATCTTTTCAGGACTGAACACACGAGACAGAAGTTTTATTCTTCATACTGTTTTTTAGTTCCACCTGTTGAAGTAATGTTGGGAGTTACTCCAAAGCTTAGAGGAGGTCTTATCCAACATGTGAAAAGTTTTGGGTACATAATTCCATTGTTCGACTCACTGCAGTCTTTGTTTTCTATGCCCGAAATTAAGCAATATATGGATGATATACATTGCACTGCACAAAATGAATACATGTTTGATCTTTGTGATGGGGAAGAGTTTCAGAAGAATCCATTTTTTTGGAAAATCCAAATGCAATACCGATCATCTTGAACACTGATGATATTGAAGTTGTAAATCCCCTTGGTAGTCATATTAAGAAACACAAACTTACTATGCTTTATTATTTGCTGGGAAATATTCCTCCACAATTTAGATCTAAACTCACCTGTATTCAGCTGCTAGCAGTTGCAAAAACTGCAGATGTAGGATTTGCATACCGGTGCTGTAGAACCTGCGACATTTCACCAGAAGTTTTATGAAGATCCAGAAAAGATGAGGTCAGCACAAAATCACAGAGAACGATGTGAAACACTGGCACTAAGCTCACAATCTAGGGGCTATTGGAGCAAAATGTGGGGTATAAATGGGACAAGTGTTTTGTGCAAAATTCCAGAGTTACATTTGTCATCAGTCTTAGTTCATAACCCTATGCATGTTCCGTTAGAGGGAATTGTTCAGCATGAGCTCAGGCTATTTCTGTTTGATTGTGTCAATTCTCGGAAACTGTTCACCTTAAAGTGGCTAAATACTAGACTAAACTGCTTTGATTATTCAAATATTGACCAAAAAAAAGCCGCAGTTAATTGACAACGCAAGTCTGAAGCCTGGTGGAAAGATTAAACACACTGCAATCGAAATGTACACTCTCATTTGCTTGTTGCCTTTCATAATTAGCGGAAAGATCTGTAGAGGGGAAGATAGGTGGGTGCATTTATTGCAGCTTTTGCAAATCCCTCTGCTGTCGCTAAGCTCATTTGTGTCAAAAACAAACTGCATGGGAAATGCAGAATCTCATATTTACGTATCTGTCAAATTTCAATAAAATGTTACCCAAAGGGCAGTTTTCTATCCAAGATGCATTATTTGGTACATTTTCCTCAACAGCTGTTGAGTTATGGGCCATTGCGAAATCAGTGGTGTATGAGGTTTGAGGACAAACATGGGTTTTTCAAGAAAGTGAAATGGACAAATTTCAAAAATCTTCCATTAAGTGTTGAACGGAAGCATCAGCAGTGGTTGTGTTATAAGCAAATTTGACACAATGGCAGAAGGATCGAAAAATTTCTGTATGACGGTGATAAAGTTGGAAATGGTGAGAAAATTATTATTTCTGAAAGGTTACCAATCTCGAATAAATAAATGTCCTTGTGACAAAGTTTTTTTTGTGAAGGAGTTGGACATGCTTGAACATGCTTGGTCATGAATATAGTTTAGGTAGCATATTGGCTCCCACCAACACCACTTCTCGGAATGATAGAAAACATCTTCATTGTTGGTCATGTCAAGTATTTTATGTATCGTCTTTTGAAAATAGAGAATGTTGATGAGCATTTTAACGCATACATTGTAGAAACAAGCAATGAGATTGAAGTTGAAGTTGTACAGTATAGTGATCTGATATCTAAGTGGCCAGAATATATGTATAAGGAATCCGGCAGGAAATGTGTAATGTTAAGGCATTTTCCATTTGTAGAACCACTGGCACTAGATACTGCTCAGTAATGTATCCAAACATGTAGTTTGTACTACAATATATGGAGTGTACATCTCCTTACTTTGGTTTGTAATAGACAAAAAACAACATAAACAGATGTTGTATAATGTTTGTAGGGAATCAAACTGTATTCATAGATTTAAATATATATATATGATGTTATGTCTTTTTTTTAATGTCGCCTTTGAGATATTCATAAAGAGTAGCAACTACTCTATAATATAAAATATTATATAATTAGGTAACTATATGAAACATATACCATAACTGTGTACTAAAAATAAAATACAGTTAAACTTTGTTTTCTCGAACTCTATTTATCAAAGATACTGCTTAACTCGAATTAAAAATTGAGTTCCGAGAGTATCAAATTGTTTGTAAGTAAACTTGAGTTCCTCCAATACTCAGGATAGCTCAAGTTTGTTCATGACCTCGCTGACTTTTTTCTGCCATGTTACCTGATAACGCACATATTTATTATTATCTTGGCCTTAAATAGCTAGTGGATATTTATTACAAACATCAGATTTATCAGAAGTAAATCGGTTTGAAAGATCAATTACTTGAATTAAGGAGGCTCTGTCCATTTCCAATTTTGACAGAAAAAATATGATATCTGCATATCAATTACTCTGTATGATTATGGAAATTTGTAAAATCATTATTGCTCAAATTCACATGCAACCAACATTTCTGGTGTCAAATTGGAAACCTGAATTGTTTTTTTATGGTACAATGCTTGCTCGGTCAGTACTTCATCAAAACTGGAATATATTTATATATCATATGCAATTAAATGCAAATCAACAAGTTTTGATTTAATTTTGATCATATAATTCCTCATCAGCTGCCTTGAAAACACTTTGGTCATGATTTCCATGTACATCTTTTTAGATTGTTTTGGTAATCAACCTGTACCAGCTAAACAACATGCCATTATATAAAGTGTGGAATTCTATGAGAGCAGTGAAGACGTTTGTTGGTGTCGATTCACTGGACAATTTAAAGAAGAGTGGTAAGCAATCTTTAACATATTTATGTAAGTCTGTCTGGATCTGTCCATTATACTTCTACTCATGCAATTTCCGTGAGAAAGACGGATGTCTCTTATTTGACTTTTACTGACAATCATCAGCCTTTTCATGACTCCTTAGTCAATGATTGGGCATACATGTATATGCAAAACTTGAGGACACTGCGAAAAGAACAGTAGACCTATAGGCACAGGCTATATTAAATATTGTTTGGCTTTGATAAAATTGAACATTCCATCAAGTTATAATAGTAAACTGGATGGAAATTGACATTGTCCCTATGCTGAGTCAAACCCTTATTTCTCGCACTGAAAAGTCACTTCAATTACTTTTTTAACAATGTTTAACAATGCAAAATATGGAATCATCATTGTCTAAATGAAGAAATAAACATATGTTATGTACTAAACATGTACCAGCTTGTCTTTAACGTTTTTCCTAAAATCTATATTTAGAGCAGTCTTATAAAATATACCTTATAATTTTGTTTTCACAATTAAGTTGCATTACATACCGGTATACTTGTTAATTTCAGGGCAAGTGAAGTTAAAGCTCAAACCTTGTACTCACATTAT
This sequence comes from Mizuhopecten yessoensis, assembly GCF_002113885.1. Taxonomy (NCBI): domain Eukaryota; kingdom Metazoa; phylum Mollusca; class Bivalvia; order Pectinida; family Pectinidae; genus Mizuhopecten; species Mizuhopecten yessoensis. The sequence goes on along the minus strand of NW_018408377.1, from coordinate 160,004 downwards.
TGACCTGATATTGGTATTGGAAAAGGACGGGACAGTTGTAGATGGATATGAGATTCTAAATGAACTGTAAGGGGAGACGTACATGCTTTTAGAACCTGGTGATTCATGGAATTCTGCGACAAGTGCAAATGAAAGTATTGCCGCTACTGTCAGCACACCACTGCCTGAAATCTTGTCAAACCCGCCAATGGCTTCATCATTTGCTGGACAAAATGCAGCATCACCGTTATCCAACACTGACAGTGACTGAGGTCAACCATATCCTACAACGCCAACGTCAAGGCAACAACTTTCACCAATTTCCCCTAGAATTGAAATGTCTGGTTCCAACACCTCCAGTAAGTTATATATACTATATATCAATTCTATCTTCTTGTAGTATGATGTATATGTACATGTAACTGTTCTGTTTCACTGTGTCTTGAAAAAGGAGCGGATCGCTCCCAAAATTTGACAACCTAAACTTGTCCACACTGTTGCAATTACATCTTTGCTACTATATATCAGCAATATATTCAATCAATAATCGATCATAGATTGTTTACGAAATTGTGACGATCGATCTTGAATATAAAAGTGATTCGCAACTCCAATGGTATATATCTTTACATAAACTATAATGCTTAGAGTAAATCTCTTATGAACTGAAGATAAATGTTTTTTGTTATAAAATCCATTAATTCAAATTCTTGCCTGATTGTGAAATTTGTACTTAATATTTAATGTTCTTTTTTGTTTTACAGAGAACTTCACACTTCCATTACCCAGACTTTCCACCTTTGTTCACGAGTCTTTGTTGGCAGGTAGAATTTTGGATTGTCTCAACAATCTGGTAGCCGAATGTGCAAACTTCTACTTCAGTTCATACGAACTGACTTCATCTGCACAATACAAAGAAGTTGGTAAACAACTGTTTCAACGATACCCTTGCATCAGATTTCCACAGGGAGCAGAACCTTGGGTATAAATGTGTGGTGAAAGGGAATGTTTTTGTATAATTTTATAAACAGTGGATCTGGCTCCCCATGGGTTGGAGAAGCGGGGCCCAAAGGGGATATTAGGCATAAATTATTTGAAGTACTTCTAAATGGCCTGATGGGTTTTGATCAAATTTGATAATCAATTGGTTATTAGTTTTGAGTGCTTTTCAATTTAATTTGCTTTGAATCTTTGGAACCAGAAAGCTATGTTAGTTAAAGGAAAGTGTTGATTGCAATACCTGGTACATAGAGGCAGATCCCTAAGTGGGAAAAGTATTTGTAATGTAAATTGGAGTGCTTTGCCAACTAATCACTGACATATCCAGATGAGCAATGCAGGCCTCATGGACCTCTGGTCATATTTAAGCCTGAAAAATCTTTCATTTTTAGCTCACCTGGTCCGAAGGACCATGATGAACTTATGCCATACCGCAACTTTTCCTTTAAAACGCTACTAGTCCTGAACGGCCAAGTAGATTTTGACTAAATTTGGTCTGGAGCATTCTTAGGACAATGGAACTCAAATTTGTATAAACGGTGGGTGTGGCCCCCTGGGGGCAGAGGGGCGGGGCCCAATAGGGGAAATAGAGGTTAAACCTTTAAAATCCTTCTTCTACTGTAGGGATTTAGGGATTTTTATCCTAGTTTAGTCTGGAGCATCCTTGGGCCAAGGAGACTCAATTTTTTATAAACGGTGGTTTATGTTTTGACGAGAAAGAAAAGTAATGTAGTAAAGAAATTGTAGATTAACACTATCTTCCAGGCGTATACATTTTGCAATTATAAAGGGACCTTCCTTTAGCAGAGCAAAAAAATATATATTATTAACCATTTTGTAAACTATAAAATTGCTTGACTGTTTGGGATAATCAAAAAAGGAATTCAAAGGTACAATTCTATTTAATGGGAGTGACAGGAATTAACAGAATGTTCCATAAAATCTTGATTTGCATTTGGGTTTTTGAAATTTAGAACCGCCCTTCTTAAGAAATTCCCCTTCAATTACAATTTCGATCTTCACAAGTTAGAAATAAATATAATATAACAAAAAAATCAGGAAATTTATATTTTCATTTCTCAGCTGGAATTTGAATATGGAATGATGCGAGGGCGCAACATACTTGGAGAAGAAGTGAAGTTCATGGACACATTATTTCGGGCAATGGAGAAGTTTATGGAAAAGAAACCGCAGGCAAGTAAAAAAAAAGTGGGGGAGGTATAAACTAAATATCATGCATAAGGCAAGTATAGAATAAATGTTTCATATAAATAATTGTATTTTATAATGGTCTTTATATTAGTCCCAGACTGCTGAAATAAGGGGATGGGCTAAGGTTTCCTCTGTCCGACCGTCTTTCTGTCTTTCCCACTAAAGTTTTACCAAGTGTTTTTTTGTGAGGGCATGAGATGTATTTATCTGCCTTTGCGAGTATTAGATTTATGGATGCCTAGAGGACTTGCATTAGACCGTCTGATACAGATAAGTCTGCTCGTTTATGATAAAAATAAACTTTTAACGAGGATGACATGTTTAGCCAAAGGCTAATCTACCACATGGTCCTCAGCGTTTGTGATAGTTTTCAATGTATTTGCTGTGTATTTCCTCTTCATGTGTCGGATGCAAATTAAAATTGTAATATTATCAGTAGGGTCAGGGGAAAAAAATGAAAAACTATTTGGAGTATTGAAATTGAGCAAGTACATTTTATATATAATTCATACTGTTGGGATGGATTTTTACTTTGAGTTAAACAGGGTTTTTGAGTAACCAGCGTTAAAGAAAACGAGGTTTGACTGTTTTAACAATTCTGTTAATTAAAGTTCATGTTTCCTTTTACAGAGATCTGATGCTAGTAAAAGGATACATGTGCTTCACTACATTGAGAAAGCCACTGCCTTTGAAAAGGGAAAAGGAAAAAAGACAGAGACTGTCTTAAGCATTAAAAAAGTGTGAACATGTTTGCTAAAATGCCTGCATTAGACTGCAGCAAATGGAAGATAGCAAAAGGAAAATGCTTGAAACCCATACATTAGTTGCTGTTGTGTGTAATATCTGTTCAATTATGTAAAATATACTTGATAGAAAATAAGCATATTTTGGGTCTGCAAACTAGTGAATTTTATTGTTTTTATTTATGTTGATATTTTTATTTTAGGACGTTGCAGAGGATATGATACTGAGAAAATGCGACACAAAGGAGTTGTCTGCCCCCAGTCTAATCTGTTTTCTTCATGGGGACGATATCTTAGAATTGGCAATAGTTGGAGACAGACAAACCATATTCTGTCACACCAATGATTTAAAGACGGGCTGGTTGTATTTGGTACACACATACTACATCAGTGATGTTCATCATCCAAGGCAGTTGTCACAACTTCTTGGACTATTACAACAGTTCAGCTGCTGTGTATCTGTGAAATTCAGAAAGCTTTGTGTCATGCTAGAGAAAGAACTGGAGAAGTAATCCAGTGAAAATGTTACATTTGAGGGGTGATTTTCATATATGTAGAGGTACATACCCTGGTAGGAAAAGAAAATTCCAAACCAATTTTAATACTGTATATCCTTCAGATAGCTCATAGACTATCTTGCAAATTTTAGAGATTTTATAACTCTGCGGACTTACTGGCAGTGTGGATTATCAGATCGTAATATGTTTTGCAAAAAATGCCTTAATCTATGTTTTGACTAAAAATGTAAAGTGTGCTTATTAAGCGTGGGTAAGTGTCGTTGGAAGTAAAACATTATGCAGTGTGAGGACAATGTAAAATCCAACATTCTGATAATCATTGCATGACGCATATTATCGCTTTTTCGCATTGGAATCCTGCCCATCGCAATTGAAAGAGGAAGGTATGCCAAAATGTTTTGCCAGTTGCAAGATAGTTTCTGTAAATATTTTGTAATAAAGCTTGATTTCAGCAGTGGAGGAAGAGACTCACTTTTTAATTAAGGATTGAATCTTGCTTTGGTCGATTTCATGGGGTGATTTAAATTCTTTTTTTTCAGTAATTGGAACTTGTCAAGTCCATTCTGATCATTTGTCCCATGTTCTGGAGCTTGTGCAAGTCTACGTATCGACGTAATTTAAAAAATATAGTCCGTCATTGAAGAACCATCATACAGCATGATGGTGTACGTTGATAGTTCAATACAGGCAAGCCATGTCGAAACAAAACACGAAACCATATTTTAAATGTCATATTTAATTTGTATTGATAGATTCAGAAGATATCAAACTTTCTGATGCGTCATCGCGGAAGAATAATGTCTAGATGCGATGCACAGGCTCAGCTGCGAGTCGACAGCAGTCATATTTTCACAAGCTCGAAGTGGAGAGCCGCTAAATTTCGAGATTCTGTATCTTCTGGAATGTGAAGCTGCAGTAATTGAATCTCGAATTAGACAGAAAATCAGACGTGGCTTGAACGGGCTAATTATTTTACATGACATTTGGCTGTTCGACTGTATTTCATATATGACGGGACCACATGGATCTACCACAGGGGTTCGTTACAGATGTTTGAAATGAACATGCTATACTGATATGGGTCACAGCACATATGACATACATGTATATGATTGGTTTACGCATGCTGTGACCCATATAAGTTATAGCATGATATGTGTATTTTGGACATTGTACCGAACCACTGTGGATCTACCGATTCTACGTACGTTACTTGCACAAGACAGAATTGGTAGCTGGAGGGAGAATTTCTAGGGCAGAACATGACTTGTCATTAACGCTTACAACCGTGAGCTGATGATATTTTGCTGATTTATCATTTTTGGTTGTTTGTCACAATTTCTTATGTTGCTTCAATACAAATTTGAAATCTCTGTTTAAGCATGTTAATAGTTTTCTCCCTTCGCAAAATCATGCGCACAGGCAATGTTAATCTGGTCAAATTCATGGGCAAATGAAACAGGTTACATTTGGTAGATTCATCGAGTGCAACTTGAGTAGGAATTGAAATATTTGATTATGATTTTTTCTCTGACATTAGATATGAAATTTTTAACAAGATGAAAAACTAGTGATGTACATTTTTGTAGTACATATAATGATAAACTCACTTTTATCAGGAATAATGCAGATACTTGTCTTTTATCTTCAGTTCTTTTTAACATGCATCAGAGAAAGAAACTGTGTTCAATAGCTCCAGTTTATAATTAAAATGATAAAATATCTGTAAATGGAATATTTTACCAGATATTGGATTTACTTATACTTTTCCACTGTTTATACAATTTGATGAAGTATCTTTAAATTAAATATTTCACTTGATAATGAATGAATGGACGAACCTGACCCAAATTGATACATTAAAAAATCGTAAATCAAAGCTATACGAAAGTCAATATTAAGCGTTTATGTATATTGCTAAGACCCTCAAAATTATAGATATTTGCTGAAGACCTAAAATATCTGGATTGGTCGGAGTTATCCCGGGGGCCAACCTGCCCCGGCTCCTTGTCCCTAACCCCTTGAACCCTCCCGCACTGGATCAGGCCTGGTTCGTTGTTTTTCAAAGCACCTTAGAAACACTTACAAATCAAATATACGTGATATTAAATCATACAACTAGATGTCATCTGCATAGGGATAATTTACCAAAATCGATCTGCCGTACGCGTCTGTATTGGAATATTTTGGACATTTATCCATGTTTTCCTTCATCTGTCTTTACTTAGATGTTGCTATAATACAAAGCTCTAAACAAATAAAGTGCATAGTATTTTTTGGTATCTGTTATTACGCCATTCCATTTTTCAATGGACATTCCTTTTTCAATGGACATTCCTTTTTGATTAAAATCAGTCTGTTTAAAAGTGAAAATTACGTTTCATGCTAGGCAGTCGTAATAACTTCAATGAAGACAGTCTGCGGAGGATTATAAGACCCACAATAAGATCATATTGTGTTAAATCAAGTAACGGAAAACTATTCTGAGATGAAAATGCAGATAAAACATCGTGGTGTTTGAATATTCAGATTTTTTTTTTTTATTTGATAATTGTGATAAAATTATTTTAAAAGAACTTTTTAAAAGTAGCATAAATGCATGAAATACGTTCATTAACGTCACATCAAAGATATCCCGTATGAGAACCTGCCTTAATGAAATACGTTCATTAACGTCACATGAAAGATATCCCGTATGAGAACCTGCCTTAATGAAATACGTTCATTAACGTCACATCAAAGATATCCCGTACGAGAACCTGCCTTCAATGTAGTTATAAAGCAAAAATGTGCACTGAACTGTAGGGATAAGAATAAAAAAGTTACAGTTTGTGTTTATAAATGATCGATAATGCTGCTGTATCGAGAGCAAAGACAATTATAACAATTAGGTTCACGCGCAGAATCATGTTACAAAATATGAGTTAGTCGCTCAGTGTAAGACAGAGAATAGTCCACAAGATTAATTAAACAAATATTGAATAAACATGTCGGATTTTTACAACAGGCGATCACTCTACATGAGTGGCTTCCCTCATAACACCAGCAATCCAACACTCGTTGTTATAGGTTCTGGGGCAATATCTCATACAGGTAAACAGATTTTACTCAGCGAGGCGGCAGACACAAATATATCTGTAATACTATAATAAATCCGATCGAGAGTCTTGTTTGATTACACTGAACTATTATCTCAGATACACTTCACGTATAAATCCCCTATTACGTAAACAGTGATACATACAGATGTTGCTAGATAGCAGATCCGTTACAGGTCGCAGACAGTTTACCGACACTAGATTCACAGGAATGAAGTCACATGACCGCCGCCATTTGAAGACCAGTCGTGACTTCACTTGGTTGGAACTTGATATGAATACTATTTAGGTGAGCATTCGTTTTTATCTATGAATAATAATATCAGTATCATTCAGCAAAACTGTAACTATTCATCCTAATTTATACATTAACATTACTGTAAAACATCCTTATTTATACATTTACACTGCTGTATAACATCCTAATTTATACATTTACGCTACTGAATAACATCCTAATTTATACATTTACACTTCTGTATAACATCCTAATTTATACATTTACACTTCTGTATAACATCCTAATTTATACATTTACACTACTGTATAACATCTTAATTTATACATTTACACTACTGTATAACATCCTAATTTATACATTTACACTACTGTATAACATTCTAATTTATACATTTACACTAATGTAAAACATCCTAATTTATACATTTGCACTACTGTAAAACATCCTAATTTATACATTTACACTTCTGTATAACATCCTAATTTATACATTTACACTACTGTAAAACATCATAATTTATACATTTACACTACTGTATAACATTCTAATTTATACATTTACACTACTGTATAACATCCTCATTTATACATTTACACTGCTGTATAACATCCTAATTTATACATTTACACTACTGTATAACATCCTAATTTATACATTTACACTAATGTATAAATCCTAATTTATACATTAACACTACTGTAAAACATCCTTATTTATACATTTACACTGCTGTATAACATCCTAATTTATACATTTACGCTACTGAATAACATCCTAATTTATACATTTACACTTCTGTATAACATCCTAATTTATACATTTACACTAATGTATAACATTCTAATTTATACATTTACACTAAGGTAAAACATCCTAATTTATACATTTACACTACTGTATACACCACACTGCTGTATAACATCCTAATTTATACATTTACACTACTGTATAACATTCTAATTTATACATTTACACTAATGTAAAACATCCTAATTTATACATTTACACTACTGTAAAACATCCTAATTTATACATTTACACTTCTGTATAACATCCTTATTTATACATTTACACTGCTGTATAACATCCTAATTTATACATTAACAATACTGTATAACATCCTAATTTATACATTTACACTACTGTATAACATCATAATTTATACATTTACACTACTATATAACATCCTAATTTATACATTTACACTACTGTATACACCACACTTCTGTATGACATCCTAATTTATACATTAACACTACTGTATAACATCCTAATTTATACATTTACACTACTGTATACACCACCCTTCTGTATAACATCCTAATTTATACATTTACACTATTGTAAAACATCCTAATTTATACATTTACACTACTGTATAACATCCTAATTTATACATTTACACTACTGTATACACCACACTGCTGTATAACATCCTAATTTATACATTTACACTACTGTATACACCACACTTCTGTATGACATCCTAATTTATACATTAACACTACTGTATAACATCCTAATTTATACATTTACACAACTGTATAACATCCTAATTTATACATTTACGATACTGAATAACATCCTAATTTATACATTTACACTACTGTATAACATCCTAATTTATACATTTACGCTGCTGCTGTTTAACATCCTAATTTATACATTTACACTACTGTATAACATCCTAATTTATACATTAACACTACCGTATTACATCCTAATTTATACATTTATACTATTGTATAACATCCTAATTCATACATTTACACTACTGTATAACATCCTAATTTATACATTTACACTACTGTATACACCACACTGCTGTATAACATCCTAATTTATACATTTACACTACTGTATACACCAC
>NW_018408377.1:147696-151179 GCF_002113885.1 Mizuhopecten yessoensis | reverse complement strand
CATTTACACTACTGTATAACATCCTAATTTAAACATTTACACTACTGTATAACATCCTAATTTATACATTTACACTACTGTATAACATCCTAATTTATACATTTACACTACTGTATAACATCCTAATTTATACATTAACACTACTGTATAATATCCTAATTTATACATTTACACTGCTGTATAACATCCTAATTTATACACCACACTACTGTATAACATCCTAATTTATACATTAACACTGCTGTATAACATCCTAATGTATACATTTACACTACTGTATAACATCCTACTGTATACATTTACACTACTGTATAACATCCTAGTTTATCCATTTACACTACTGTATATTTACATTTGCCCCCGCGCCGTCCCATTACAACATTGTTAGAGGGCAAGTGTAATTATATAGGCTATAATTACAACTTCTCGACTATAATTACAACTGCCTGTTTCAGGTGTAGGAATATGTAAACAATCAAAATGGCCGCCTGAAATGTATTTTGAGGCAGGGCAAATGGTTTTTGTAGGAATATGTCTTAAAAAGAAAAATATGTAAAAATAAAAATACCTGGTTGTCTGGATGTAATTATTGGTGATATAATTACAAGTGGCCTCTGGCAGATCTACCATAAAACCGGTTTTATGGTATTTGCCAAAGGCCACTTGTAATTATATCAACAATAATTACATCCAGGCAACCAGTTATTGTTTAAATAACATCCTAATTTATACATTAACACTGCTGTATAACATCCTAATTTATACATTTACAATACTGTATAACATCCTAATTTATACATTTACACTACTGTATAACATCCTAGTTTATACATTTACACTCCTGTATAACATCCTAGTTTATACATTTACACTACTGTATAACATCCTAATTTATACATTTACACTACTGTATACACCACACTGCTGTATAACATGAAAGTTTCGTGGTTTTCGTGGTTGCTGTTGAACCACGGAAATAAATACAACGAATTTAAATGATACACGTGTCTACTGTTTATAAATATAGGATATCCACGAAAGATTGTACTGCGAAACGATCTAAATGGCTTCAAACCACGAAGGAAAGTACCCAAGAACGTTTCCTGTTTTACTGATATTAATCTGGGATACGTTTTAGCCACACTGACAAAAGATATCAGACATTTTTGCATTTGACATTAAGCGTCATGAAAGTTTTTGATTCTGAGGCACAATATTTCACCTTTGTATTTTAGTTGTGGTTGAGGGTGTTTATGTGGTAGGTCAGAAAGAGTTTACGTTTGACTCCCTCAGTAACTGTTGGGTTGTGGTGTTTCTGTATTGAGACGTATTTCCGATTTTATTCATTTGCAGTCTGTTATAACTTTAATTCACTGAACAAAACTAAATCAGTTTTTGAATACTTATTTTAGCGACTGCATTTTTTACGAATTCTTTTGAAAATAACTTTGCAAGAAAGGCAATCAAGAAAATGAGCTAAAAAAATCATAAATAAACACGTCAATAAATAACTGAGTCTAAAATCACAGATTTCATAGGAAGATCAATAACTGATAAACAAATATCCTTGAATATGTATTTCGTTCGATCATTCAGTTAAATTCACCAGAAAACTCAACAATGCCAATCGAAAGTAAAACTACAGCACGTGGTCCCGGTCGATGCCTTTTATGTGCTGTGTTTCTACTGGGATTCATAGCAGTAGCCGGGCTGGCTGTTTCAATTGTGACGTTAGCGAAACAAATGAAGGATAAAGATAATGACGTCACGCCCTCTGCTGTGACGTTGAATCAGGGCCAACATATGATGGCGTCACCAGCGTCTACCATACCTGTTCCAGATCCAAGAACAGAAGCCGTGGTGGCATGTTACCCAGAGAGGAATTACAATCGATCTGAATGTGAAAAGAAAGGGTATGTAAATCAATGTAATACGTCAGCGTGTCAAAGAACTCAACATAAAGGTGATACATAGTCAGTATAATACGTCATCGTGTCACAGGACACAACATAAAGGTGATACATAGTCAGTATAATACGTCAGCGTGTCACAGGACACCACATAAAGGTGATACATAGTCAGTGTAATACGTCAGCGTGTCACAGGACACAATATAAAGGTGATACATAGTCAGTGTAAAACGTCAGCGTGTCACAGGACACACCATAAAGGTGATACATAGTCAGTGTAATACGTCAGCGTGTCACAGGACGCAACATAAAGGTGATACATAGTCAGTGTAATACGTCAGCGTGTCACAGGACACAACATAAAGGTGATACATAGTCAATGTAATACGTCAGCGTGTCACAGGCACAACATAAAGGTGATACATAGTCAGTGTAATACGTCAGCGTGTCATAGGACGCAACATAAAGGTGATACATAGTCAGTGTAATACGTCAGGGTGTCACAGGACACAACATAAAGGTGATACATAGTAAATGTAATACGTCAGCGTGTCACAGGCACAACATAAAGGTGATACATAGTCAGTGTAATACGTCAGCGGGTCACAGGACACAATATAAAGGTGATACATAGTCAGTGTAATACGTCAGCGTGTCACAGGACACAACATAAAGGTGATATATAGTCAGTATAATACGTCAGCGTGTCACAGGACACAACATAAAAGTGATACATAGTCAGTGTAGTAGTCAGCGTGTCACAGGACACAACATAAAGGTGATACATAGTCAGTGTTATACGTCAGCGTGTCACAGGACACAACATAAAGGTGATACCTAGTCAGTGTAATACGTCAGCGTGTCACAGAACACAACATAAAGGTGATACAAAGTAAATAATAGCATCTGACGTCGCCGGTAGTGTACACGAATAACACCACGTAAATTAAAAGGACAGTCTTGTTGTGTATCTCAACTCTGGTGTATTGTAGTTGATAACTATGATTGTGACTTTTTCAAGAATTATACTACCCTTCAAATCACACCTGAGATTTGTGTAACCTATATCTTTTTTGTGCTTTTAAAAAGGTACAAAATCTGAATAACGACTTATAAAAAATATTTCATACATGTCTTTCTGGTAACATCATGGATATTGCCGTTCCTAACACATTGCATTGCCCCGTGTACTAAAAGCAGCCTATTGTACGTGTACATATGTACACCAGTCAATAAAGGGTTTATTATCCTTTGTACAGTATTTTTTTGAATGTCTATTTTACAGTTGTAAATGGTTGGTTTCAAATCACGCACGCGTTCCGTCTTGTGTGTTTGACAATACTGCTGGCTACGTGATAGACCATAACTACACACATTCAGCATCCGAGCATTCGTTCATCCTTAAAAGAGCGGGAATAGCGAGTATGTACGGAATGGAAGTTCGTCAACAAATCAAGGTTACGGTGACAATGAATGGTGATAATATGTTAAGAATACATGTAAGTATGTACAGCTCTCTCTCTCTCTCTCTCTCTCTCTCTCTCTCTCTCTCTCTCTCTCTCTCTCTCTCTCT
>NW_018408377.1:143680-147350 GCF_002113885.1 Mizuhopecten yessoensis | reverse complement strand
TTTTGCTCCTTCCCTCCCCACCCTCTATCTCTCTCTCTCTCTCTCTCTCTCTCTCTCTCTCTCTCTCTCTCTCTCTCTTTCTCTCTCTCTCTCTCTCTGTCCTATGCTATGAGTAATGATACATAGTCAATGTCTTTGCATTTAGAAATAAATGAATGGATGGAAACAATAATATATAATAATCAGAGAAATTTCTTAATTCTGTTCCATTGGCCACATATACGTCGCCTCTTACAGTCACGCAACCGAGGCGATTTATGTATATTCCCTTGGAGATGTGTTGTGTTTTCAACTAAAATTGATCTGCTGACGCCCATGGCATTATATGAAACAAATGTCTTTTTTTCGCCGATGTCTCCCTGAAGACATCTGGTTAGTTCATTGTCAGAATAATGTGACTGGGATGAATGTCATTCTACTCTGTAAAGGGATACGTTTTTTTAGTGAGATAGCACTTCAAAATGATTCTTGTGTGGCCCCCCATTATCATCGTCTTAGTATGACCTGAAATTGGATTAGACAATGCAACACGGCGGGCAACTGCACTTGACCGTTTACCCGTACGATTACACGTAGACCGGTGTACATGTAACGCGATCATTGTCACGTTTCGACCGCTAGCTTGGGTATAGTTATATGTTGTCATGTAGTTTAGATAACAACACAAAGTTTGTTTACTTTATAGATGACACCGTTGTCACGTGTAAACACGCGTTGTTTACTATACCCAGCATACTGCAGATGTCCACAGGTATGGGTTGCTCTCGTGATGACATAGTCTAGATACATGTTTTGGCTGAAGGTCATTCAAGTCTAAGGTTACATTATCGACTTACATAAAAACATGCGACACGACGATTTAAAACGATAAATGCTGAAATCACACATTTTTCGGTCCTTATTAGTCCCCCACCGGAACTCAGAGGGAGACGGGGGGGGGGGGGGGGGGGGGGGGGGNCCTACAATACACTCGCGTTCTGTCACCTGAGATTTAGAGTAGATATTGGGACTCGGCCGTGAATAAAATTTGTTGCCGCAATCTTAGACACCATGCCTTGTACTGACTTATACTCTGACACTATAGAAAGTAAAGAAAACCCGAGTCCTTTACATATTTTGTATCCACAGTACACGTGCGAAACCTGCGCGTAAATCGAGCACATCCAAAATAAAAGGTATATTACTGAAAATACTTTAAATAAATCATATAAATAAATTAATAGTTCTCATAACAGCCAAGCACAAATAAATTAAAACTTTTTTATCGGTAATTTTGTTATGTATAATGAACATGTATATAACAAAAAAAAAAAAAAAATCCATTATCTTCGAAGATTGGACTTTAATTCTTTTGTTGTAAACTACGCGCAACAATCTGCTAGCTGTCGCGCGCTTTTTTCTCCATTCCGCCATATTGGATGAGTCATACTTGTATTTATTATTAGACTAGAACGGAACGGGAGTATTAGTCAGCCATGGCGACAGTTCCAGTCTGAAGATCCAGTGTTAGACTAGAACTGGAGCGGGAGTATTAGTCAGCCATGGTTAGACTAGAACGGGAGCGGGAGTATTAGTCAGCCATGGTTAGAATAGAACGGGAGCGGGAGTATATGTCAGCCATGGCTGGACTAGATAGGGAGCGGGGGTATTAGTCAGCCATGGTTAGACTAGATAGGGAGCGGGAGTATTAGTCAGCCATGGTTAGACTAGATAGGGAGCGGGAGTATTAGTCAGCCATGGTTAGACTAGATAGGGAACGGGAGTATTAGTCAGCCATGGTTAGACCAGATAGGGAGCGGGAGTATTAGTCAGCCATGGTTAGACCAGATAGGGAGCGGGAGTATTAGTCAGCCATGGTTAGACTAAAACGGGAGCGGGAGTATTAGTCAGCCATGGTTAGACTAGATAGGGAGCGGGAGTATTAGTAAGCCATGGCTAGACTAGATAGGGAGCGGGAGTATTAGTCAGCCATGGTTAGACTAGATAGGGACCGACTTTTGAAAGCTTCTTTCTGATTGGTCAGTCCGCTGCAGAATGACTTGTCGCCAGCACAGGTCACAGAGTCATTGGAATGAAACTTTTGTTAGTCAAATTACAATGTAGTGACAATACAATTTTAGTGTTCTTTTCATGAAACCAAGCAAATGTTTGCTGAATTTTCGTATGTGTTTGTGTACTGCAAAGAGTCACGGTCGCGTGATATTATTTACCGGCAGGAACTCACAAGGTCACATACATGTCAATTGAACCGATAATGATAAAAGTTAGAGTTTGAAAAATAGATATAAACAGGCTCATAACAGCCAAATACATTCCAATCTTCTTACAAAGAAGAAATGCTGAAATCACAATTGTTTGGTGTTTCTCATGTCAAGCGAATTTGGCGATTGGCGGTCCTCGTCGGACCTGTTTGAGTGACTGCCTTTAAGCGTACATATTCTGCCGATAGCAATGTCCGATTCAGTCTGATTTGCAGACGTTCAGAAAACTTCTTGGAATCTCGTATTTTATAAAATTAAATTAAAAAAAAGATTTATCCGGATATAAGATTGAATTTAAAGTTATTGTTGTGAATTTTTTTTTGTTATATTCCAATTACCCGTTCTGCCCATGCCAGGTGTCATCAGATCTTCCCGTATTCGAGGTGTAAATCAACGCTAACGTTATATTTGCCACATGCTTTTTTATTATTATATCCACGTGTTTGAATGTACACCTGGTCACTGTTAGACCATTTTGATTGATAGGCGGAAATATGTCAGTTGTAGCTTGGCCAATGAATTATTAAACAGGAGATGATCATACAGGATATGATCATACAGGAGATGGGATGACTTTCATGTTATTTTGACATATTTTTTTCAACATTTAAGACGCTCATAACAGTAGAGTAAGAAATCTAATCATACTTAATTAGCACACTTTCGCTCAATAATAGCTTAGCATAGAGAAGCCTCTTTTTCAATAAAAAAAACCCCATTGATACTTGAGTTTGAAGTAAATCGTTCCCGGCAGTTAAAAGGTTCAATGAGGTTTTGATTTCTGTTATCATTTGCAGAATTGTGTTTTATCAAGAAAAGTTAGCTTATTATTTGTAACGTGTTCCTTGCTACAGTTTGCTGCAAACAACTCATGGGAAATACCTGACGAGGCTCTGTCTATGAATACACCGACCGGAAGTGGTATCAAACAATATGATGTCAAATTCGTGACGTCACCAATCTTCGGAGTTGTTGTCACCCGAAAATCGACTAAGGCCGTAATGTACGTTGAATAATAACTCAAATATTTTCTTTGTCAAGAACGAAAAAGTAATATACACTAAAGTGCATTTCAGAGCAATATGCACCAATGCAGTTACTCTCACCCTTTTCATAATGTTTTTATGTATAAAATATTATATGCTTTTACTTTGCAGATTCGACACGTCCGTCCCTGGTCTCATCTTTACTGATCAATTCGTACAAATTTCGACACGTCTTCCGTCCGAAAACCTTTACGGGTTCGGCGAACACCAACATAGACGGTTTAAACATGACATGAACTGGAGAACGTGGCCAATCTTTACCAGGGACGTAGCACCTGTGGTAAGGCGGTTTACACCTATTTGGTAAAACAATGCATGCGTTACATAATACAGTAAGAATGAAAATACACGATTCCCCCCCCC